>NW_025804663.1:27500-32500 GCF_014805685.1 Silurus meridionalis | reverse complement strand
CATGGTGAGATATCTGTCAGACATGGTGAGATCTGTTTCTCTGTGGACTCTACAGGACTGTGAGAAGGCTCAGTGCTTGAAGATTAAGTGTCAGGTTGGCCGCTTGGAGCGAGGTCAGAGCGCAATCCTCTTCATCTACTCCAGACTGGCCGTGTCCACCTTCCTGCAGGTCTCTGAACATCTTATTTATATATTTATATATTTATGTTGCACTAAAAGCAAAACCATGATGCTATAAGGGTGTGTGTGTGTGTGTGTGTGTGTGTGTGTGTGTGTGTGTGTGTGTGTGTGTGTGTGTTTGTTTCCAGGCTGATGTTCAGAACCACTCGTACGTAGTGAAATCATCAGCTTCGTTCAGTGTGATTGAGATGCCCTATAAAAACCTTCCCTTTGACCTGCCAGTTAACAGCACATCTGTGAGTTTATACCATATATGATTATTTTTGGGCGTGTCCGTATATAAATCAACTGCAATCAACAACTATGAGCTCATACCAGCATTAACAGTGTGTCATAGTAACATTTATTCCACATACTAGCTAGCGAAGTGTTAACATCTACAATAAAACACACTAGCAAACCGTGTGTGTGTGTGTGTGTGTGTGTGTGTGTGTGTGTGTGTGTGTGTGTGTAGGCAAGTCTCAGCGTGGTGTGGGTGAACTCTGAGCTGATCCAGCCGGCCCCTATCTGGGTGGTGGTGGTAGCTGTGTTAGCTGGACTGTTGCTGCTCGCAATGCTTATCTTCATCATGTACAAGGTGAACATCTCAACACTACATTTACCTTCACACGGTTTAGGGGCAGGGACTGTGTCCTGATTGGTTAAAGTGACTTTAAGGGGCGGTAACTATGTTCTGATTAGTTTAGAGACTTTAGGGGTAGAGACTGTTTTCTGATTGGTTTAGAGTGACTGTGTGTGTGTGTGTGTGTGTGTGTGTGTGTGTGTGTGTGTGTGTGTGTGTGTGTGTGTGTGTGTTACAGCTTGGGTTCTTTAAGCGAGTGCGCCCCCCACAGGAGGATGGGACTGAGAAGGAGCAGCTCCAGCCTCAGGAAAATGGAGACAAGAACACTGAGACCTAATACACTAAACCGTGTGTGTGTGTGTGTGTGTGTGTGTGTGTGTGTGTGTGTGTGTGTGTGTGTGTGTGTGTGTGTGTGTTACTGGCTGGTTTTCTTTCTCTACTGCACTGACATGTTGAACTGTACCCCAGGCTGATTGATGATGGTGGTGATGGTGATGGTGGTGATGGTGATGATGATGGTGGTGGTGGTGGTGGTGATGATGGTGGTGGTGGTGATGGTGAGATAGGGATGAAGTCAGGTGAATAATGAGATGTAGAATGGGGTAGAGATTAGAGAGAAAAGCAGAGTAATAATGTAGAAGAAAGATGAACTGATAATGAAATGATTTCTCCTTTTTAATTTGATCTGTTTTTAATGCAACACTTTTTCTCTGGTTTCCTCCTGTTCTCTGTGAAAGCATGTGCCAATGTTAGCCTTCATCATTAGCATTAGCGGAACTGAACCACACCCATGTACTGAGCGTTCAGGGCTCCATGTAGCCACATGAACGCGATAACGCTAGTTAGCTCATTTAGGATGCAGCTGATGAGTGGCTACAGGATGAAGCAAAGCCTTTCCACAGTTTTTCTTTCCTAGGTTTTAGGTCATTTCCCCTCAAGGCTTCTGTAAGTGACCCTCATCAAATTTCCGTATGCCACCTGAAGTCCTTGACTGTTACCGTAGCAATGTTTTTTTTCACCAATACTTTTAATTTCATAAATCAAACCATGGCACAGACGCCCCAGTGGAAAATCTCGGATGGTTGTCATGGTAGCGATCTCCCCCCCCCCTAACACACACACACTTTTATGGGACTTTTTCCTTCTGAATTTTTCCCTGATCCATATTAACTGTGCTAACCCAAACTATAAGTGTACTTGACTTCCTGTTTGCTCGCCTCAGCAGTTCTGTGTTTACCCTGTGCACTAACGCTAATCTTTTTACTGTAACGTATTTTTTTTTTTTACTTCTGAAAAAACACAAACTTTTTCTATTTGAACAAATTCCTTCATTATACTTTATAACGACTTAAAATGTAAAATTTCACCAAGTAATAAATCGATGATATAATAAACAATAGCTGTGAAAAGTGTTAAAACCCTGAGTGTGTTATGGTGTTTAAGAGACACGTGAGAAACAAGAGAAAACCTAATCTAGAAACTTTATTTTCATGAAAAACTCCTCCCTCATCATGAAGAACAGCTTCACACGCTCTCAGCATCAGCGTTTCTCCAAACATTGTAAAACTCTCCAAAGATGTTCTTCACTAGCTGGAGATGTTGTTCTTCATCTCAGAGCAGTTCAGTAGGATTTGGGTGCAGTGTCTGAGCAGGTTAAACTTCCACCTCTGAGTGTGAGTGTGGGGGTGAGGAAATCTGATCACATCTTCTCTCCTGTTCTCCTTCTTACACAAGTTCTTCTGGTAGACACAAAAACGTCCCATTTGGACTTTAAAGATTCTACCACTTATTAAGTGTCACGTTACTGAATATTTTATATAAATAAACATGTAGGTGTCTCAAAAACCATCTAACACTCAATATCTACACTTTTCACAGCCGCTGTGTCATAAATATACACACACACACTTCTGTTTAAGATCCTTCTCTTTTATATATAATAATAAATCTGGATGGTGGTTAAAGATGAAATTTACCCATATTGGGTCACATGAACACTCCAGTCATCTCCTCGTCTTCTAACCCGTCGTCTAAAACGTATCAGTTATTATAGTATAATCCACACCTCTGTCACACTTCATTGAGTACTGGATCTTTTCTTTTCTTTCAGATTGAGATTTAGATGATCTTGTAACGCTTTCATGAATTTAAAAATAAATAAACCAATCAATAATTCACCTTTTACTGTGTTTTCCCATCACTCTTCACTCTGAAGTCTCTCAGATCTTTTAGTTAAACAGGATAAGATGCCTCGTGGTGTTCCTCAGGGTTCTCTTCTTAGCCCATTCACTTCTCCTGGTTTTCTTCGATTTGTTTGGAAACGAACAACGTTTCAACCTCCTGAACTTTATAACTTCTCCAGTGTCTCTCCTGCTATTTTAACACTTTAGCTGAACCTTCACTGGAAATATTAAAGATAAAATATCGAATCACAACAAACGATTCAGATCTCTCTTTCTCTATTTATTTATTTATTTATTGTTGGACAGCCGGCATTTTAAACCTGGAAATGATTCCTTCCTGTTGCTGTAGGATTTGTGAAAATAACAAAGTGCTGAATATCAGTTTTTTATATTTTGTAGGTATTGATATCATTACTTAAGACTGGAGAATCGGATTCAGGTGAGAGTTTTGGAATATGTACAGATATATTTAGATTTTAATTATGTAGGAGGAACACAAGCTCTGCCTCCATCCTTACTGATCAACTAGAGCATATCTTTATTTTCATATAGATAGATAAAGATACAGTATCTTACAAAAGTAAGTGCACCCCTCACATTTCAGCAACCATTAGTATCTTCTTAAGGGACAAAACTATAAAAATTGAAGCGTGAATATATTTTATTATATTTTAGAGTGTCAGTGTGCAGTTTGTGTAGCAGTACAGATTTACTGTCCTCTAAAAGGAACAACATACACACAGACATTATTGACTAAATAACTGCAACAAAAGTGAGTCCACCCTCATCACATCTCGCACTACACCACGCTGTCTGAGATCCTCCAGCACTGCTCCACAGGTACCACCTTCTCTCAGAATGAGAGGTAAGTACACTTCAAGGCTCTTCTCTGTTCTGGCACCGAGGTGGTTAAATGCCGCAAATGTAAATGTCCACCCTCAGTGATTGTGTGTGTAAACTGTGTGTAAAGTGTGAAGATTGTGTGGAGCACATCGTTCTCCAGCACTGCTTTAATCCTCCTGGGTGTGGAATCACCAGAGCTGCACAGGTTGTTGCTGGGATCCTCTTCCACTCCTTCATAATCACATCACGGAGCTGCTGGATGTTACACACATGACTCTTCTTCACCTTCTGCTTGAGGCTACAGGTTCTCAATAGGGTTCAGGTCTGGAGAAGTACTTGACCTCACCTTCACCTTCATCTTCTTCAGCAAGGCAGTTTCATCTTGGTGGTGTGTTTGTGGTTGTTATTTAGAATCTTACAGTTCATGTTGGAATCCATGTTTCCCTCAATGAACCGCAGCTCCTCAGTACCAGCAGCGCTCATGCAGCCCCAGACCATGATGCTGCCACCACCATGCTTTATTGTAGACAAGATTCAATTATCTTGGTTTTTCTTACCATGGCGTCACCTCACACACTGGACATCATCTGAGCCAAACAAGTATATCTTCATCTCATCAAACCACAGGACATGGTTCCAGTAACTCATGCTCTTGGTCAGGACATCTTCAGCAAACTGTTTGTGGGGGTTTTCTTGTGAACAGCTTCAGAAGAGGCTCCTTCTGGGATGATGCCCATGCATAGACTCTTGTGAGGTTTGTTCTGAGTGGAACCCGTCTCAGAAATCTCAGTATGACCGTGACTACTGTACTGTAACTCAGTTTCAGGGTGATACTGATCTTCTCACAACCTCGACATCGTATTGACCAATTTTTTAAATAATTAAAGTATAGTGCATCTACTAATAATTATATGTAAATAAATCGTTTTTTATCAATGCAAATATGTTCAAAACGAGGCCAGAATCAAGGATTTTGGTTGTAAATAATAAAAAGGAGGCAGAGTTAAAAAAGTAAATTGTTATAGACGTCCTGCAGCTCCTTCATCAGAAAGGTTTCATCACAATCCTGTAGCCGTAAACTAAAGCTTTTAATTAGGAATCATCTGTTTAATAATATTTAATTGTATATCAGTGGGTAATCATCACATTAGTCACATGACCACAGCATTAACAGCAGCAGAGAATGTCATGTTGTTGCAGTGGGACTTTGGGTCTGATCAAATCCTCAGTGT
>NW_025804663.1:20000-22500 GCF_014805685.1 Silurus meridionalis | reverse complement strand
GAACAGGAGGAGGAACAGGAGGAGATGTTGGAAGATGAATACAGGAGTAGATGAGTGGATCAGAGGAGAAGTAAATGAGGATCAGAAGCTCATGATGAGAGAAGGGGAAGTGATCTCAGTGCTGACTCAGATCTCAGTCTGATCTTTACCCAGGAGTGGAGATTAGATTACAGCATGTACACAGAGATTTATCTCATCATTTACACCCTCAGGGTCAAAGATCAAACATCTAAACTCTACACACTGTGTGTGTGTGTGTGTGTGTGTGTGTGTGTGTGTCTAAATATTAATTATTACAATTATTTTATTATAATAAAAAGCACGTTTTACTGTTTTTACTGAAATTTAAATGTAAATAAATAAATCCTTAATAAAAATCCGACATGTAAAATATTATAGAATTTATTTTATAGTAAAAAAAAAACTTCTGCATCCTGAACTGAAGGACCCCAAACACACTGACCGTGAATCTGCCTGATCACAAATAAAATATAAAATAATAAAAAACTAAAATATTATATATAGTGTGTATTTATATATATATATATATATATATATATATATATATATATATATATATATATATATATATATATTAATTAAAGTAAGGTGTTTCTTTATTAAATAAAACACTATACTGTTTAAATGGTTACTATAGGAATATTGTTAGTGTGAGAACTAATAAAGCTATTTATTTATTTATTTATTTATTTATTTGTTTATTTGTTTGTTTGTTTGTTTGTTCGTTTATTTATTTGTTTGCTCGTTACTTTTACTTAACCTCCAAACCATCAGGCACATAAATAGCTGTAACAGTGTAGGACTGTTCCCCATACCGGAAGCAGAGGGGATGCAGGATTGCGGAGAGTGCAGATGACAGCGTCACCCCGGAAGTGAAGGTCTGTGACCGCGGGAGTTTTGCACGTGTTCCGCAGCAGGAGCGAGTTCAGGAGCAGGATCAGATCAGGATGGAACCCGCGGTGGAGAGTCTGGTTCTGAAGCTGCAGGAGATCCAGGCGCTGAAGTTCGGAAGCTTCACACTAAAGAGCGGTCTGAACTCTCCGGTTTACTTCGACCTGCGCGTGATCGTGTCCTACCCGGATCTGATGAACCAGGTAACACGTGCGCGTGCGCGTGCGATGATTTTTTTTATTTTTTAGTACGTTTAATTGTAATTTAATGTGGTTTATTTTTATCGTTTTATTTTTATGATTTGATTAAAATGTAATTTATTTTGACGTCGGATTATTAAAATGTTTTTAGTTTAACGCTGAAATCAGTAGATTGTATTTATTGATCTCAGACCTGATTTAATCACCCCAGGTTTCAGTGCTGCTCCATCAGCGTGCTGTGGAAGCTGGAGTGAAGTTCCACAGTGTGTGTGGAGTTCCGTACACTGCTCTGCCTCTGGCCACCATCATCTGCTCCACCCACAGATACCCCATGCTCATCCGCCGCAAAGAGGCTAAAGATTACGGTAATCAACCGTCCTTCCTGACCACTGACTCGCTCTCTGATTCAATCTGGCCAACTGACTCGCTTTCTGACTCAGTTTGACCACTGACTCGCTCTCTGATTCAATCTGGCCAACTGACTCGCTTTCTGACTCAGTTTGACCACTGACTCGCTCTCTGACTCAATCTGACCACTGACTCGCTCTCTGATTCAATCTGACCACTGACTCGCTCTCTGATTCAATCTGGCCAACTGACTCACTTTCTGACTCAGTTTGACCACTGACTCGGTCTCTGATTCAATCTGACCACTGACTCGGTCTCTGACTCAGTCTGTCCCACTGACTCGCTCTCTGACTCAGTCTGTCCCACTGACTCGCTCTCTGACTCAGTCTGTCCCACTGACTTGTTCTCTGACTCATCTGTACCACTGACTTGCTCTCTGACTCGATCTCTCCCATTGACTCGCTCTGTCCCACTGACTCGCTCTCTGACTCAATCTCTGACTCAATCTGACCAACTGACTTGCTTTCTGTCCCACTGACTCGCTCTCTGACTCAATCTGACCAACTGACTCTCTCTCTGACTCAGTCTGTCCCACTGACTTGCTCTCTGACTCAATCTCTCCCATTGACTCGCTCTGTCCCACTGACTCGCTCTCTGACTCAATCTCTGACTCAATCTGACCAACTGACTTGCTTTCTGTCCCACTGACTCGCTCTCTGACTCAATCTGTCCCACTGACTCTCTCTCTGACTCAGTCTGTCCCACTGACTCTCTCTGACTCAGTCTGTCCCACTGACTCTCTCTCTGACTCAGTCTGTCCCACTGACTCGCTCTCTGACTCAGTCTGTCCCACTGACTCGCTCTCTGACTCGCTCTGTCCCACTGACTCGCTCTCTGACTCAATCTCTGACTCAATCTGACCAACTGACTCGCTCTCTGACTTAGTCTGTACCACTGACTCGCTCTCTGACCGACTGACTCGCTCTCTGACCGACTGACTCGCTCTCTGACCGACTGACTCGCTCTCTGACCGACTGACT
>NW_025804663.1:0-15000 GCF_014805685.1 Silurus meridionalis | reverse complement strand
TGTTCAATACTTTGTTGAAGCTTCTTTGGCACCAGTTACGGCCTCATGTATTTTTGGGCAGTTTCTCACATTCTTCTATAGATGTGTGTGTGTGTGTGTGCATCTCCAAATCATGTCCAATCAACTGAATTTACTGCAGGTGGACTCCAATCAAGTTGTAGAAACATCTCAGGGAAGATCAGTGGAAACAGGAGGCACCTGAGCTACAGTTTGAGTGTCATGGTGAAGGCTGTGAAACTTCTGTACATGTGATTTATATTTTTTTTATACATTTGGAAAGATTTTTGAACAAACTTCTTTCTTGTCGTCTTTATGGGGTTTTCCTTGTAGAATTCTAAGGAAAATTATGAATTAAGTCCATTATGGAATAAAACTGTAACATAACGTGAAAAAAAGTGAAGCTCTGTGAAAACCTTCAGGATGCAGTGTACACAAAAATACACACACATAAGGTTTTTTATTCATATAATATGATTTAATGATAATTATATATTTTTAAAGGTTTATTTTATTTGATTTAAACGAATACGAAATGATTCTGTAATAAAACTGTAAATAATCTATAATGTAAATAAATCTGCTGTAATCTGTTATACTCCGTTTCCTAGGAGACGACCTCGGGCAGCAGTACACCACGCCAGACGAGGTCATTCGCTCTAAAGGTTCGATGTCATCATCGTTGGACGAGGAATTCTGTCAGCTTCGGACCGGAGGACTGAAGCGGAGAAGTACAGGAAGGCGGGATGGGAGGCGTATCTCAGCAGGCTTGCTCTGTCCTGATCAGGAGAAACTCAGACTCAATCCATAATCGCGATTATAATTCTCATAATCCCAGTCATAATTCTGGTTATAATCTCTTTCATAATCCCGATCTGTAATCCCAAACCATGATCTCAATCCATAATCCCAGGTGTAATTCTGGTTATTATCCCGATCCGTGATCCCAATCCAGTATTCTAATTTATAATCCCACTCACTACTAGAGGACCAGAGGACCAGTGTGTGTTGTGTAGTGTTCGTATTAATTTCTAGCATGCTAACAGCTAATGTTTGTTGTTTAGCATTATGAACTAGCTTGGTTATTTGATTACTGCAATGATGTGCAGCTTTAGCGTTTATCTCACTAGCATAAAAACTAGCGGATTTAGCTTGCTGATTACCGCTAATCTGTTTCCTGGTCTTGCTAGCATGCTAACGTTGTGGTGCTACCTAGTTTATGAAGATCCTTAGCTGATGAGCTCACTGGAGCTGATGTGAAGAAGTGAATGAGGGAGCAGGTGAAACAGTATTGGAACACAGCCCAGGTGTTGGTTCAAGTCCTAATGTATCTGCTGCTTTGGTGTGGAATGAGATGTAATTGACCAGATTACTGATTTATTTTCATAAATAATAAAACTGACCACAAAACGCCTCAGGAAGAAGATTGCGGTTTCTAACTTCACACATTTCAGAGCTCTAATCTGTTCAAATGGTTGTTGAAGAATCCAGTGAAGATGTGGTGATGTGGGATTATCACTTTAATTTTTTATTAATAATAAATAAACGTCAGTTACGCAGTTCCACTGAGTGTTTTATTCCAAACCTCCAATGTTCTTCACTTTTACATAAAAAAAACATGAAGTTGATGAGTAATGGGGTATTCAGGTGCCTTTACTGATCCTCCTCACTGTGTCCTAACTCCGCCCACAACTCTTTTGATTGGATAGTCAGACATTGCTGCTGTTTTGGTGGGCGGGGAATCGTGTTCTCCCTTCTCATTGGTGAGAATATGATGGTTTCTGAGTAAAAACTAGTAGTAAAAAAAAAAAGAGAAAAATATTAATATAAAAGTATATTTTATTGATTTCTGCAGCTCCTGGTCCACACTTTTAACTAAAATCTACAACTTTTAGTACAAATCTGTCTCAACTAAGTAAAGTATAAACACAGTGCTTCTGCAGGCCTCAAATACATTCTTATCACTGTTATTTACACTTTTATGGTACTTTTTTGTTGTCCATGTTTGTTTATTTGTTTTGTCAGCTTGTGGATTCGTGTTTGCTTTAGGTACAATTTTAGCTAATTTTTTTTTTTAATTTTAGGTTTCCTATCTTCTATCTACTTTTATGTATATTTTTGTCTGCTTTCAGAAACCCCATGCTCTTTTATGTAATTTTTTTTTATTTAGTTAGGTACACATTGTCCACTTTTAGCTGCACTGTCTACTTTTAGGTAGATCTTGTCCACATTTATGTCTATTTGTCATGTTGTAAATTCATGTCTGCTTTAGCTACGTTTTTAAACTATTTTTATCTTCTATGTACTATATATATATATATACACATACAGTGTGTACGTAAAGTATTCAGACCCCCGAAAATTTTTCACTCTTTGTTATATTGCAGCCATTTGCTAAAATCATTGAAGTTGATTTTTTCCCCTCATTATTGTACACACAGATCCCCATACTGACAGAAAAACACAGAATTGTTGACATTGTTGCAGATTTATTAAAAAAAAAGAAAAACTGAAATATCACATGGTTCTAAGTATTCAGACCCTTTGCTCAGTATTTAGTAGAAGCACCCTTTTGATCTAATACAGCCAGGAGTCTTTTTGGGAAAGATGCAACAAGTTTTTCACACCTGGATTTGGGGATCCTTTGCTATTCCTCCTTGCAGATCCTCTCCAGTTCTGTCAGGTTGGATGGTAAATGTTGGTGGACAGCCATTTGTAGGTCTCTCCAGAGACGCTCAATTGGGTTTAAGTCAGGGCTCTGGCACCGAGTTGTTGTGAAGCCACTCCTTCGTTATTTTAGCTGTGTGCTTAGGGTCATTGTCTTGTTGGAAGGTAAACCTTCAGCCCAGTCTGAGGTCCAGAGCACTCTGGAGAAGGTTTTCGTCCAGGATATCCCTGCACTTGGCCGCATTCATCTTTCCCTCGATTGCAACCAGTCGTCCTGTCCCTGCAGCTGAAAAACACCCCCACAGCATGATGCTGCCACCACCATGCTTCACTGTTGGGACTGTATTGGACAGGTGATAAGCAGTGCCTGGTTTTCTCCACACATACCTCTTAGAATTAAGGCCGAAAAGTTCTGTCTTGGTCTCATCAGACCAGAGAATCTTATTTTCACCATCTTGAAGTCCTTCAGGTGTTTTTAGCAAACTCCATGCAGGCTTTCATGTGTCTTGCACTGAGGAGAGGCTTCCGTAGGGCCACTCTGCCATAAAGCCCGACTGGTGGAGGGCTGCAGTGATGTTGACTTTCTACAACTTTCTCCCATCTCCCGACTGCATCTCTGGAGCTCAGCCACAGTGATCTTTGGGTTCTTCTTTACCTCTCTCACCAAGGCTCTTCTCCCCGATAGCTCAGTTTGGCCGGACAGCCAGCTCTAGGAAGGGTTCTGGTCGTCCCAAACGTCTTCCATTTAAGGATTATGGAGGCCACTGTGCTCTTAGGAACCTTAAGTGCAGCAGAAATGTTTTTGTAACCTTGGCCAGATCTGTGCCTTGCCACAATTCTGTCTCTGAGCTCTTCAGGCAGTTCCTTTGACCTTATGATTCTCATTTGCTCTGACATGCATTGTGATCTGTAAGGTCTTATATAGACAGGTGTGTGGCTTTCCTAATCAAGTCCAATCAGTATAATCAAACACAGCTGGACTCAAATGAAGGTGTAGAACCATCTCAAGGATGATCAGAAGAAATGGAGAGCACCTGAGTTAAATATGAGTGTCACAGCAAAGGGTCTGAATACTTAGGACCATGTGATATTTCAGTTTTTCTTTTTTAATAAATCTGCAACAATGTCAACAATTCCATGTTTTTCTGTCAGTATGGGAATCTGTGTGTACATTCATGAGGAAGAGAAATCAACTTCAATTATTTTAGAAAATCGCTGCAATATAACAGAGTGAACACAGCCATTAGGGAGGCACAAGCCAGTGCATTCTTAGTGCCGGTCCCAAGCCCGGGTAAATGGGGAGGGTTGCGTTAGGAAGGGCATCCAGCGTAAAACACGTGCCAAATCAAATATGCGGATCACAAATGAGAATTTCATACCGGATCGGTCGAGGCCCGGGTTAACAACGACCGCCACAGGTATCGTTAGCCGACAGGGTACCGGTGGAAATTGGGCTACTGTTGGCGAAGGAGGAGAAGGAGAGGAGGAAGGCGTCTACAGAGGCGGCAGGAAAGGAGCAGTGTAGGAGAGTGGAGGTTCGGGTTGGTACTTTAAATGTTGGTACTATGACGGGTAAAGGGAGAGGTAGCTGATATGATGGAGAGGAGAAAGGTAGATATGTTGTGTGTTCAGGAGACCAAGTGGAAAGGGAGTAAGGCCAGGAACATTGGAGGTGGGTTTAAACTGTTTTATCATGGTGTGGATGGAAGAGAAATGGTGTAGGGGTGATTCTGAAGGAAGAGTACAGTAAGAGTGTAGTGGAGGTGAAGAGAGTTTCTGATAGGGTGATGATCGTGAAGGTGGAAGTTGAAGGGATGATGATAAATGTCATCAGTGCCTATGCTCCACAAGTTGGCTGTGAGATGGAGGAGAAGGAAAGATTCTGGAGTGAATTAGATGAAGTGGTAGATGGTGTACCTAGGAAAGAACGGTTGGTGATTGGGGCGGACTTTAATGGGCATGTGGGTGAAGGGAACAGAGGTGATGAGGAGGTGATGGGTAGGTATGGTTTTAAGGAGAGGAATGTGGAAGGGCAGATGGTGGTAGATTTTGCTAAAAGGATGGAAATGGCAGTGGTGAACACTTATTTTAAAAGAAGGAGGATCATAGGGTGGCGTATAAGAGTGGAGGAAGGTGCACACAGGTGGACTATGTGCTATGCAGGAGATGCAACCTGAAGGAGATTGGCGACTGTAAGGTGTTGGCAGGGGACAGTGTAGCTAGACAGCATAGGATGGTGGTCTGTAGGATGGTTTTGGAGGCGAGGATGAAGAGGAGGAGAGTGAGGACTGAAAGAAGAATAAGATGGTGGAAACTGAAGGAGGAAGAGTGTAGTGTGAGGTTCAGGGAAGAGGTCAGAGAGAGGCTCAGTGGTGTTAAGGAGGTGTTGGATGATTGGGCAACTACTGCAGGAGTGATGAGGAGGCAGCTAGAAAAGTACTTGGTGTGACATCTGGAAATAGAAAGGAAGACAAGGAGACGTGGTGGTGGAATGAGGAAGTGCAGGAGAGCATAAGGAGAAAGAGGTTGGCAAAACAGAAGTGGGATAGACAGAGTGATGAGAAAAGTAGGCAGGAGTACAAGGAGATGCGGCAGCAGGTTAAGAGGATGTGGCGAAAGCCAAGGAAAAGGCATATGAGGAGCTGTATGAGAGGTTGGACACTAAGGAAGGAGAAAAGGATTTGTACCGATTGGCCAGGCAGAGGGACCGAGCTGGAAAGGATGTACTGCAAGTTAGAGCAGTAAAGGATGGAGAGGAAATGTGTTGACTAGTGAGGAGAGTGTGTTGAGAAGGTGGAGGAGTATTTTGAGCAGCTGATGAATGAGGAAAATCAGAGAGAGAAGGTTGGATGATGTGGAGATGGTGAAGCAGGATGTAGATAAGATTAGTAAGGAGGAAGTGAGAGCAGCGATTAAGAGGATGAAGAGTGGAAAGTCGGTTGGACCAGATGACATACCGGTGGAAGCGTGGAGATGTTTAGGAGAGATGGCAGTGGGGTTTTGACCAGATTGTTTAACAGGATTTTGGAAGGTGAGAAGATGCCTGAGGAATGGAGAAAGAGTGTGCTGGTACCGATCTTTAAGCATAAAGGAGATGTGCAGACCTGCAGTAACTACAGGGGTATTAAGTTGATCAGTCACACCATGAAGTTATGGGAAAGAGTAGTGGAAGCCAGGCTGAGAGAAGAGGTGACCATCTGTGAGCAACAGTATGGTTTCATGCCGAGGAAGAGCACCACAGAATTGTTGACATTGTTGCAGATTTATTAAAAAAAAGGAAAAGTGAAATATCACATGGTTCTAAGTATTCAGACTCTTTGCTCAGTATTTAGTAGAAGCTCCTTTTGATCTAATACAGCCAGGAGTCTTTTTGGGGAAGATGCAACAAGTTTTTCACACCTGAATTTGGGGATCCTCTGCCTTTCCTCCTTGCAGATCCTCTCCAGTTCTGTCAGGTTGGATGGTAAATGTTGGTGGACAGCCATTTTAGGTCTCTCCAGAGATGCTCAATTGGGTTTAAGTCAGGGCTCTGGCACCGAGTTGTTGTGAAGCCACTCCTTCGTTATTTTAGCTGTGTGCTCAGGGTCATTGTCTTGTTGGAAGGTAAACCTTCAGCCCAGTCTGAGATCCAGAGCACTCTGGAGAAGGTTTTCGTCCAGGATATCCCTGTACTTGGCCGCATTCATCTTTCCCTCGATTGCAACCAGTCGTCCTGTCCCTGCAGCTGAAAAACACCCCCACAGCATGATGCTTCCACCACCATGCTTCACTGTTGGGACTGTATTGGACAGGTGATAAGCAGTGCCTGGTTTTCTCCACACATACCTCTTAGAATTAAGGCCGAAAAGTTCTGTCTTGGTCTCATCAGACCAGAGAATCTTATTTTTCACCATCTTGAAGTCCTTCAGGTGATTTTAGCAAACTACATGCAGGCTTTCATGTGTCTTGCACTGAGGAGAGGCTTCCGTAGGGCCACTCTGCCATAAAACCCTGACTGGTGAAGGGCTGCAGTGATGGTTGACTTTCTACAACTTTCTCCCATCTCCCGACTGCATCTCTGGAGCTCAGCCACAGTGATCTTTGGGTTCTTCTTTACCTCTCTCACCAAGGCTCTTCTCCCTGATAGCTCAGTTTGGCCGGACAGCCAGCTCTAGGAAGGGTTCTGGTCGTCCCAAACGTCTTCCATTTAAGGATTATGAAGGCCACTGTGCTCCTAGGAACCTTAAGTGCAGTAGAAATGTTTTTGTAACCTTGGTCAGATCTGTGCCGTGCCACAATTCTGTCTCTGAGCTCTTCAGGCAGTTCCTTTAACCTCATGTGTTTCATTTGCTCTGACATGCATTGTGATCTGTAAGGTCTTATATAGACAGGTGTGTGGCTTTCCTAATCAAGTCCAATCAGTTTAATCAAACACAGCTGGACTCAAATGAAGGTGTAGAACCATCTCAAGGATGATCAGAAGAAATGGAGAGCACCTGAGTTAAATATGAGTGTCACAGCAAAGAGTGAATACTTAGACCATGTGATATTTCAGTTTTTCTTTTTTAATAAATCTGCAACAATGTCAACAATTCCATGTTTTTCTGTCAGTAGGGGAATCTGTGTGTACATTCATGAGGAAGAGAAATCAACTTCAATTATTTTAGAAAATCGCTGCAATATAACAGAGTGAAAATTAAGGGGGTCTGAATACTTTCCCTACACACTGTGTATTTATGATCTTTTAGGTAAATTAGTTTTGTTCATTTTAGTTGCACTTTTGGCTACTTTCAGCTACACTTTCTACCTTTTTGATATGTCATCTTCTTTTAGGTACATTTTGCCCATTTCTTGTTAAATTTTTGGTAGGGTTTGATATTTTAGCGAAATTATCTAATTCTAGAAACATTCCATCAATTTTTTTTGTTGCATTGTGTTCACTTTATCCCCTTTCGTTACACATTGTCAATTTTTTGTTACATTTTTCTGGTTAGTTGTAGCTACACTTTCTACTTTTAGGTACATGTTTGTAAGTATTTAGTCAATTCTTATTCCCTATTAGGTAAAAATTGCCAGAATGTCCCGTAGTGCACATATTAGCCACTCAGTAATACATTTACTCACATTTATAAATGACATTTGTGAATTCTTTTGAAGAAATGGCAGCACTTTCCAGTGAAACAGGACGTTTCAGTCAGAAGTCCTCCATGAGATGTGCAAGCAAATTGTCATGAAACTGAGACTTCCGGTTTCTCTGGAAACGTGTGTGTGTGTGTGTGTGTGTGTGTGTGTGTGTGTTTACTATATTTGCCAGTCATTACTGAATGAACATCTGATCATCATGTCTCTGATGGAAATCTGCTTTTTTACATCTTAAACACAGGTAATGCGGATCCATGCTGGCTCCACCCCTTTTTGTATTCTGCATTGTTATTGGATAAAAAGTAGGCCAGGTGTGTCCTGGGCTCTTCTCTCCATTTAAACATGATGCAAAAGATATGAGGACATGCACACTCACAAGCGCTCACACACACACACACACACACACACACACACACACACACACACACACACACACACTGCAGTCCTGTTTCTGTAAAGACAGGTAAGTCGAAGACACACACACACACACACACACACTCTTCTGCCTGTAGTGACTTGTTTTTCTCTTATCACCGTTTATTGTCCATCTTTTGTACTCCTGCTGTTTAATACCATGCAGTTTCCACACTTCTGTACTTTCTTTGTCCTCTTTTATTCAACTTTCTTGACTCCTGTCCACTTTTACACATTTTTTATCCATATTTTTTTTTTTCATTTGTTACACACTTTTTTTTTTATTACTTTTCATCTCTGTGTGTATCCAACTTCATGATGATCAAGTTCTGTATTTCGTCCATCTTTCTATGTCTATACACTTCATATCACCTCCTGCGTACTTTAAAGTCCCTTTATCTCTACTTTATACAGTCGTTTAGTATTTAATTCTTTCTTATGCATCAGTTTCTCCACATTTTTACTCTTTTTGGTACTTTTAACTACTTTTAACTACTCTGTAGGACATTCATGTGTTTTTCCATCACCATATTTGCATGAAATAGACGTTTTTTGTTTTGTTTTTTGTCACAGTGCCCAATACCATGGGCTTTTGGTTAGATTTTTGCATCCTGGGTCAGTTTACCTTTTATTCAATACATTTTTATCCATTTTAAGTACCAAGTGTAACTTATATAGATGTTTTATAATGTATATGTACTCTCTGTCCACCGTTTAATATCCTTTCTATATTTTGTTCGCATTTTGGACATCCTTTTGTCTAATTTTTGTCACTTCATCCCCCTTTCATGTTCCATTGAGGTACTTTTTGTCCATTTTTTGTTACCCCTCTCAAACATTGTTATTTTATTCATCTTCTATCTCTTGCTAAATCCATGTTGCCCATTTGATTGGACTTTTCCTCACTTTTACTTTCCCTTTTGTTTGTTTTCTGTATTGTTTGCTTCTGTAAGTACTCTTTATTTGTAGATGTGTTACTCATCCTCTTCCACTTCACGCAGTGTTCTGCTCTTATAAATACCTTTTGTCTGGTTTTGAGTATCATGTGGAGTATATGGTGTAATGTAAATGACTGTGTGTGTTCTGTCTCTAGGTGTACAGATAAAAGATGAAGGAAAACCCGTACACACACACACACACACACACACACACACACACACACACACACACACACACCTCTCTCTGTATCTGCTTTACGCTGAGCCACACGCACAATACCTGCAGCTGGAGTTTTGTTCGTTCGGCTCGCGTTACGCAGGTACAGGTGTACTGCAGATTCACACACACACACACATAGAGTCATTATCTATTACACAGTGTGTGTGTGTGTGTGTGTGTGTGTGTGTGTGTGCACGATAACTCCAACTGTCAAATACCTTGTTCAGACCTCAGAGATAATGAAATGTTTGTAATGTTATAATAAATAGAGATAAAGCTGTTATCAGACATGCAAACCATTACAGCACACATGCAAAACTAACCAACCGACTCACTGCCTTTGAAACTGACTCTACCTCTGACACACGTTCTTTAAAACTGACTCACCATCTTCACCACCGATTCACTGCCTTTATGCTTGACTTACTGCCTTTACAACCTGACTTATTCCCTTTACAACCGACTCAATGCATTTACTTTGTAACTATCTCACTGCCTTTATAAACAAATCACAACCTTGAGTCTGTAACCACCTCACTGCCTTTATAACCACCTCACTGCCTTTATAACCACCTCACCGCCTTTATAACCACCTCACCGCCTTTATAACCACCTCACCGCCTTTATAACCACCTCACCGCCTTTATAACCACTTCACTGCCTTTATAACCACCTCACCGCCTTTATAACCACCTCACTGCCTTTATAACCACCTCACTGCCTTTATAACCACCTCACCGCCTTTATAACCACTTCACCGCCTTTATAACCACCTCACTGCCTTTATAACCACTTCACTGCCTTTATAACCACCTCACCGCCTTTATAACCACTTCACCGCCTTTATAACCACCTCACCGCCTTTATAACCACCTCCTGCCTTTATAACCACCTCACTGCCTTTATAACCACCTCACTGCATTTATAACCACCTCACTGCCTTTATAACCACCTCACCTGCCTTTATAACCACCTTCCTGCCTTTAAAACCACCTCCCTGCCTTTATAACCACCTCACTGCCTTTAAAATCACCTCACTGCCTTTATAACCACTTCACTGCCTTTAAAATCACCTCACTGCCTTTATAACCACCTCACCTGCCTTTATAACCACCTTCCTGCCTTTAAAACCACCTCCTGCCTTTATAACCACCTCACTGCCTTTAAAACCACCTCCTGCCTTTATAACCACCTCACTGCCTTTAAAATCACCTCACTGCCTTTATAACCACCTCACCTGCCTTTATAACCACCTTCCTGCCTTTAAAACCACCTCACTGCCTTTATAACCACCTCACCTGCCTTTATAACCACCTTCCTGCCTTTAAAACCACCTCCTGCCTTTATAACCACCTCACTGCCTTTAAAACCACCTCCCTGCCTTTATAACCACCTCACTGCCTTTAAAATCACCTCACTGCCTTTATAACCACCTCACTGCCTTTATAACCACCTCATGCCACACACACACACACACACACACACACACACACACACACACACACACACACAAAGAGGTCAAGCTAGAATCTAACTTTGTTTTTTTTACATATTAATTTAATTAATATTTACTTTGGATCAATGTGAAATGTAAAACAGAATGTATACTTTGAAATCTTTTACACATCACCATGTAAACTTTATTGTATTTATTTATATAAACTGCTGCTATTTAATATTCTAATGTATTTCTTTTATTTTCTAAATGAGTTGTATTGTCTCCTATAGGACATTAATAAAGCGCAAGGCTGAGCAAATTTATGTGCGTTTTGCATATTTCGTGTGTGTGTGTGTGTGTGTGTGTGTGTGTGTGTGAATTAAATGTAGAAGAGTGTGATGTATCATCGCATCATGGGTCTTTATTGACTATGAAAGTAAAGAAGCAGGTGACGGTTTGAAGGCGTTAATGAGTTTATTCTTCAGTCTCACACACACACACACACACACACACACACACACACACACAGAACAAGGACAGTTAATAATGTAGATCTGAGTGTGTGTGTGTGTGTGTGTGTGTGTGTGTGTGTGTGTGTGTACAGTTGGACCCTGAGGCTGTGTATCTGTACATATTTACTTTAGTTCAGTTTGAGAGACGTTACAGCTCGAATCCTGCTCAAAGTCCCGCCCACTCCAGCACTCCTCATTTGCATAATGACATCACCTGCTGGCTCACAGCACACAAACCTCACTTTCAGGTTAATATTGATTGATTGATTGATTTATGATTTAATAGATTTTTTTTACATGTTTAACATTGTTAGTTTTATTTTTTTTAATTATTATTAATTTCCAGCTTTAAATATTTTAGAAAGCTAAAAACAATTTATTTTATTTTTAAAATAAATATTTTTATACAATTTGTATATATAATTATTTTAGATAATTTATAAATTTTAATTTAAATGTTAATGTTAATTGGCTTATTT
This sequence comes from Silurus meridionalis, assembly GCF_014805685.1. Taxonomy (NCBI): domain Eukaryota; kingdom Metazoa; phylum Chordata; class Actinopteri; order Siluriformes; family Siluridae; genus Silurus; species Silurus meridionalis. The sequence continues at coordinate 3,214 of NW_025804663.1, read as the reverse complement.
TTATTTCCATAATTATAAATTATATTAGATTCATGAGTGGTACTTCAAAATCATCACTAATACAAATATGCTTATTGTTATTATTATTATTATTATTATTATTATTATTATTATTTAAACATTTATTTTTAGACATTTTTCTTCTATTTCAGAGTTTTAAAGTTTAATTAAAAAACAAATCTACAGTTTATTTAAAAATGATACTTTGTTATTATATGTAAGTATATTGATTTGTATAACCTTCTTAACATAGTTATTATTATCAATTATCATTTATCAATTTTAAAATTCCCCATTAATGAATAGTCACTGATTAACTATAAAGGATAAATAAATAAAAATGAAAATATTTATTATATTTAAATAAAGTTTGTATTTAAGTATGAGGCTGTTTTTATTTCCTTTTTTAATTAAGTTTTTTTGTTTAATGAACCATAATTACTATAGAGCTCTGCTTAGTAATATTACCTGGAAGATGACGTGTGTGTGTGTGTGTGTGTGTGTGTGTGTGTGTGTGTGTGTGTGTGTGTGTGTGTGTTAAAGGCTTTGGTGAAAGGACAGCTGACTCTTCCTCACCTTCACTGAGAGATTAAATAAAGATGTGAACACACACACACACACACACACACACACACACACACACACACACACACAGGTATATAAAGGTCACTGAGGGAGCAGATGTTAGCAAAAGCCACCTAAATGTGTTTCAGGATTAGTTTCCATGGTAACAGCACACTGTTTATTCATCACACACATTAATGTTAGAGCTCAAACACCACACACCTCCAGGTCTACCTGACCTCCATGACACACCTCTTCCAAAACTCCTCCAAACCTCCACCTAACCTTCACCACACAACTCAACCGATCCTCCAGCAAATCTCCATCTGATCAACACCATACCTTCATCTGACCTCCACACCTTTCTGGATCTATCAGACCTACACTTCCACACACCTCCACACACTGTCATCAGTTTATCTACACACACCTCCATCTGACCAACATCTGACCTCCACATTCACCTCCATTATATACTTTCATATAAAATATAACAGCAGTTAATGTAGTAGAAGCTCTCAGTGTTTATTAACCAGACCTGTTCACGTGTGTGTGTGTGTGTGTGTGTGTGTGTGTGTGTGTGTGTGTGTGTGAGAGAGAGAGAGAGACAGAGAGAGAGAGAGAGAGAGAGAGAGAGAAAGAGAGACAAAGAGACAGAGAGAAAGAGAGAGAGACAGAGAGACAGAGAGACAGAGAGAGAGAGAGAGAGAGAGACAGAGAGAGAGAGAGAGAGAGAGAGACAGAGACAGAGAGAGAGAGAGAGAGAGAGAAAGAGAGAGAGACAGAAAGAGAGAGAGACAGAGAGAGACAGAGAGAGAGAGAGAGAGAGAGAGAGAGAGAGAGAGAGAGAGAGAGAGAGAGAGTTGAATGGTCTTGTTATAGGTGAATCTTCCTGATGTACAAATGAACTCATTTTGCAAGTGAAATTAGCTCGTATTTTATGGATGCACTGAGTCTCCAGCCAAAACACACACACACACACACACACACACACACACACACACACACACATTATGTATATTATTGTCATTATAACTGGGTTATATCACAGTCATATTTAATTGACTATTAAAAATAAAAACATATAAATATATACATATTGCCAAAAGTTTGTGGACACCTGACTACAAGTTTGCTATGTGAATCTTTGTTAACATCTCATTCCACAGTTAGTCCCCATTCACAGTTATAATGAGCTCCACTCTTCTGGGAAGATGTTCCACTAGATGTTGTGGAGATTCCTTCAGCTACAACAGTGATGGTAAAGTGAGGTTGTGATGTAGGTGAGAAGGTGAGGAGGTTCCTGGGGTTCAGTCAGTGTTCATGTTCATCCCAAAGGTGTCCAAAAGGGTTGGAGCTCCATTGCAGCAGATCTTCCACTACACCCCATGTAAAACAGATCTTCATGGAGCTGCTTTGTGCACAAATCAAACAGAACAGATTTGGATCTCCTGGTTTAAGTGAAAAAGAAAAACCTCTAATACATGTGTGTAGTATTGGTGAGTGTTTGTAAAAGGGTTAGGGTTAGTGTTAGGGTTAGGGTTAGTGTTAGTGTTAGGGTTAGGGTTAGGGTTAGTGTTAGGGTTAGTGTTAAAATTAATATTAAAATTAAAATTAAAATTAAAATTAAAATTAAAATTAATATTAAAATTAAATATTATTAATATTATTTATAAAGCACCTTTAACAGTCCCAAAGCAGCTTCACATCAGTTTCAACTTTATACATGTCAATAATAATAAAGAATTCATCCTCATCCTGAGAAAACGAGAAGAAACCATTAGACATAGTTTCACTCCTAATGGTCTCTAATGTGTGATTCTGATGGTCTGTATTTCTTGTCTTAGATGAAAACCGTTAGTGATGGACTAAAGTCTGTCCATTATTTCTCCTCTTTCTTCTCTGTCCTCACACGATCACGGTTCAACTCTAAACCCTGAGAAAGTAATGAAACTGTGATTGTTGTGATTGTTGTGTATCAGGGTTTGATGATATGAAGTTACAGTGTAAGAGTGCGACATGTTTATTCGATCTGTTGCTGCACTTCCTCACTGAGAAATCAAACTAGAGTTATATGTTAAAGCACACACACACACATTATGTATATTATTGTTATTATAACTGGGTTATATCACAGTCATATTTAATTGACTATTAAAAATAAAAACATATAAATATATACATATTGCCAAAAGTTTGTGGACACCTGACTACAAGTTTGCTATGTGAATCTTTGTTAACATCTCATTCCACAGTTAGTCCCCATTCACAGTTATAATGAGCTCCACTCTTCTGGGAAGATGTTCCACTAGATGTTGTGGAGATTCCTTCAGCTACAACAGTGATGGTAAAGTGAGGTTGTGATGTAGGTGAGAAGGTGAGGAGGTTCCTGGGGTTCAGTCAGTGTTCATGTTCATCCCAAAGGTGTCCAAAAGGGTTGGAGCTCCATTGCAGCAGATCTTCCACTACACCCCATGTAAAACAGATCTTCATGGAGCTGCTTTGTGCACAAATCAAACAGAACAGATTTGGATCTCCTGGTTTAAGTGAAAAGAAAAACCTCTAATACATGTGTAGTATTGGTGAGTGTTTGTAAAAGGTTAGGGTTAGTGTTAGTGTTAGGGTTAGTGATAGGGTTAGGGTTAGGTTG
>NW_025804662.1:0-8040 GCF_014805685.1 Silurus meridionalis | reverse complement strand
CCCTCACTATCCTCAGTCTCGCTCCGAGACTGTGCAGTTCCCAAACCAGGCAGTGATGCAGCTGCTCGGATGCTCTCAATGGTCCCTCTGTAGAACGTGGTCAGGATGGGGGAGAGGAAAAGCTTTCCTCAGTGCTCTCAGGAAGTAGAGATGCTGCTGGGCTTTTTGGTGATGGGGCTGGAGGAGCCTGTTTGCACATACTTGGGTATACACCATGAAGTTAAAAATCCTGAATCGCATTGACCTGGATGCTTCAGCAATGTAATACATTCTCAATAACTGATATGTTTAGGTTTTTGCTGTTGTTTTTTGTTACTTAAACAGCAAATACACAATGTTGTGATTGCAGCTTAAGAAACTCCATGCCATTGGATACAAGCTGTTCTTCTTCTTGCAAGGAGACAAAAGAATGAATTCAAGTTTGAAATATTAACCCCTCTCTGCACACTCTCCACCTATGCCCAGGACTACCTTAGAAGATGGGTTCACTTTATGAATACCTTTGTGAAGGAGATGCAGCACTGCATTCTTAAAGTCACAGTTCACAACTTGTGTTAAGTATGGCAAAGATTTGCATCAACATTTAAATCTTAAAGGGACGCTCTAAAACTTGAATTAATCGCCTTAAACTCCTAACCTCCTTGACAGTGGAAACTTAGGAAAGGTTTCCATTTTTATATAACCAACACAGAGTTTGTTAGCACAATACTGGGTCTTTTAATACAATTCAACTTTTTAAATATTAATTTAGCTTTAGACACGGCCAAACAGCACTTCCTACAACATGTCTCCAAAATATTTTTTTTACCTGTCCACTGTCACAGTTTTATCTGCATAGTAGGAGATTGAAGTAATTGCACAAAATTTGCTGATGAAGATGACGTTGTCCTTATTTTCATATTTAATCAGTCATTGATGACTGAAATGTAGTTTTAGAGTGAACCATCTCTTAAACTATTTTCTTATTCAGTCCCCAAAAGAGAGCAAGCTTTTGGGAATGTTGGGAAGAGCACAACACATGCATGTCAAGTCCAGCTCACCACATTTGCAATTTGGCATCCAGAACCACAGAATTTGACTGTATGATTTAAACAGATTAACATTTAAAACAGAGATTAACCATGAGTTTAAACTGCACCTGTTTTAAAAGAAAATCAGCACTGGAGGACTGAAGATGCATGTACAGTGAAGATCAACACATGTGAGGAGCATGACAGATCAGCACCTGGAGGAGCAGATGAGAAGATCACATTGGACATGGAGAAGAGCACAGAGGAGCAGTGAGATCACACAGGAGGAGCAGAGGAGAAGATCAACACTGGAAGCAGGTGGAAGATCAGCACTATGGAGGAGCAGGTGGAAGATCAGCACTATGAGGAGCAGGTGGAGCAGATCAGCACTATGGAGGAGCAGAGAAGATCAGCACTATGGAGGAGCAGCAGATCAGCACTATGGAGGAGCAGAGCAGATCAGCACTATGGAGGAGCAGGTGGAGAAGATCAGCACTATGGAGGAGCAGGTGGAGAAGATCAGCACTATGAAGAGGACATCTTTAAAGTTAGTTTAATTTTGTCTTGAATTGTTTAAACTATGTGGTACCTTAAAATTGCTTGATGTCTAAGGCTTTTCCCCATAGAGCTTTATGCAGGTCCGGGCTGCATGATATCTTTTCAGCGTCAGTGCTGCAATGTAAGTAATGCAGTAAGATCATTACACTTGATAAGATTTCTTCAAATAAGAAAACATACCAAGCCTTTAGAAAATAGCAAAGAGTTTTAAAACAAGGATTAAAATATTTATTTAAAGCAGTATATTTAGTGTAATTTACTTAAAACTAAGTTAATAATTCTTTTTTTAAGAGTTTGCTTTTCTTAATTTGTGTGAAAAGATCTTAAAACCAGAGCTATTTAACAAGACAACTCTTCTTAATTTAGGATTTGTCATAAGGTAATCTGTCTTAAAATGAGTAAAGCATTTAAACTTAAAACACGGTTATATAAACTAAAATCAAGGCCATGCATTCAAAAAATATTCTTCTTACACAGAATAGTTACCATGCACAAAACAAAGATTACTTTGCTGCTTCTCAAAATACTTCAACTTACTGTAACATAAAACAGTACGTGTTGCCATTGCTGAACACGGAATCAGAATCAACATGAGAATCTGACACTGTAATAAAACTACAAAACAACTTGTAACAGAGATCCCCAAGAAAAAAGAACAAAAAACATACAAGTCTTCTGTATAAACACCCCCCCACACACACACACACACACACACAAACAAAAAAAAAGAGAGTTAAACTCACTGAATTTACTTTAACATTTACCCCTACTACTTCCCAGTAATCCCCAATATATTACTTCCCAATAAAGTCTTTCCACTCTGTCATGGCTTTTTTATATGAAGCTGTGCCCCCCTCTCATGAACTGAATCCCCTAATATTTCTGTCTGAATGATGCAATTGCACTTAAAACTGGAATTAATAAATTGTAATAAATAAATGGGTTGTACATAAATACAACTCTAAAATAATATGTATGTAGGCTTGTCAAGTTCAGTTGCTTCTTCTGGAGAAGTGGGTGGGTTTAGATAGATTTCTGACATTACTAGGCAACAAACATCATCTCATCACATAAATGTGGTCCTCTTGACAGGCATTCCTCTTTACAAGCGTGTACTTGTTGAAAGTGTAACGAAGGTCATAAGAACCGTATCAAAACCTAAAAAAGAGAAGAATTATACAAATGCACAATCATTTAAAATCATATTTTATATATAATATTTTAGGGTTTTGGGAATCAAATATTGCCATAAGAAATTATTAAATGTCACAAAGCAGAAATATTTATGAGATGAAATAATTAAGAGTAGCTCTGCCTTAATGATTGTTCTTCGTCATCATTGGTGCTGATCAGAGGGGGAGGAGCCTTGAACAGAAAAAAGATGCATGCCATTAGCAGTACTAAAAAGGAAAAAAAAAACTAAATGAAAACCCAAGCTGATGACTTTGTGAAAGCGATTTCCCTTATTTCATCTGGTGTTATTTAATACCATGCAGTCTCATGCTCTGATATCAGCTATAGTCTAATTGAATGCTCGCAGATAAATTAAGCAATTATTTAGATAAAAGAAGCAATTTATTGTTATAAAATTGAGTGTCAGTAAATGTGTTGATGCATTTTGAACATTATTACATTGAAAATTATAATTAGAAATATTAATGTGTGTAAATGGGAATTTACTGCAATAAATTATTTTCCTGCCTTGTCTTCGCATGGTTGTTTTTTTTTTGCAATAAAAATGTTTTTGTTCTTTATAATTATTCCAAAATATAACAAACAGTTCAACAAAATTGCCGTCATTTAACAATGATGTGTTAAAGTGCCAGCACTTTGTGATTTCACAGAATCAACAGAAACGTGACAAATAACAGAGCTATGATCAGAAAACCCGACTGGGATGATTTTACAGTCTTTAAAATGATTTGCATGAAAACTAAATACATAGAATCTATAGAGTCTCGCCATAGATAAAACATTATCCCTGCTGTGGGTCATGTTTACTGCCTGGTCTTAGTGTTCATGTTCCTCCAAATGTCACACAAATCAGAAGTTCTGATCAGCTGTACAGGTGTTTTTTGAGAGCTAATATGTGGTTCTATGTGATTCCTATCCAGTTTATCATCTTCAGTGCAATTAAAATCCCCACCTAGAAACAAAAAACCTTCTGAATTGATGTTTTTTACAGTGGAGCTGATTTTGTTTAGAAAGAGGATTTTTTTCTGCCCTTCAGGTGCGTAAACATTAAAAAAATTCATTTCTGTGTTTTGGAATTTTGCTTGTACTTTTAAAATGTGCCCTTTAACTATTTCTTCCATTTTGTAAGAGGTTGGTAGAAAGTTTTTTGAAAAGAGTATTTCTACTCCTCCACTAGTAGAGCACATCCAATCCACTTCAGTTTTATGATCCCTGTGTGATTCCTGTATAAACATGACATCAATCCGTTTCAGCTTTATAAACTCAAACAACACCATTCTTTTCTGACCAGCTCTAGCAGCATTTAGATTAAGAGTTCCTACTTTTACACCCTTCATATTGGAAATAGAGAACTTCTTCTTCTTCTTCTTCTTCTTCTTTCGGCTGCTCCCATTAGGGGTCGCCACAGCGGATCATCCGTCTCCACACCACCCTGTCCTCTACATCTGCCTCTTTTACACCAACTACCTGCATGTCTTCCCTCACCACATCCATGAACCTCCTTTTGGCCTTCCTCTTTTCCTCCTACCTGGTGGCTCCATCCTCAGCATTCTTCTACCAATATAATTTATGTCCCTCCTCTGCACATGTCCAAACCATCTCAATCTCGCCTCCCTCACCTTGTCACCAAAACATCCTACATGCGCTGTCCCTCTAATAAACTCATTTCTAATCTTATCCATCCTCGTCACTCCCAACGAAAACCTCAACATCTTAGCTCTGCTACCTCCAGCTCCACCTCCTGTCTTTTACTCAATGCCACTGTCTCTAAACCATACAACATCGCAGGTCTCACCACAGTCCTATAAACTTTCCCTTTCAATTTTGCAGATACCCTACTATCACAAATCACTCCTGTCACTCTTCTCCACCACTCCACCCTGCCTGCACTCTTTTCTTCACTTCTCTAACACACTCTCCATTACTTTGCACTGTTGAACCCAGGTACCTGAATTCCTCCACCTTCTGAAGCTCTTCTCCTGCAACGCACCACTCCACTGCCTCCCTCTCATTCACACACATGTACTCTGTCTTACTCCTACTGAGTTTCATTCCCCTTCTCTCCAGTGCATATCTCCACCTCTCCAGGCTCTTCTCAACCTGCTCCCTACTCTCACAACAAATCACAATATCATCCATAAACATCATAGTCCAGGAGACTCCTGTCTGACCTCGTCCGTCAACCTGTCCATCACCACTGCAAACAGGAAAGGGCTCAGGGCCGATCCTTGATGCAGTCCAACCTTCACTCTAAACCAGTCTGTCGTACCTACTGCACACTTCACTGCCGTCACACTGTCCTCATACATGTCCTGCACCACCCTTACATACTTCTCCGACACACCTGACTTCCTCATACAGTACCACAACTCCTCTCTTGGCACCTGTCGTACGCCTTCTCTAAATCCACAAATACACAATGCAATTCCTTCTGTCCTTCTCTATACTTCTCCATCAACATTCTCAAAGCAAATATGGCATCTGTGGTGCTCTTCCTCGGCATGAAACCATACTGTTGCTCACAGATGGTCACCTCTTCTCTCAGCCTGGCTTCACTACTCTTTCCCATAACTTCATGGTGTGACTGATCAACTTAATACCCCTGTAGTTACTGCAGGTCTGCACATCTCCTTTATGCTTAAAGATCGGTACCAGCACACTCTTTCTCCATTCCTCAGGCATCTTCTCACCTTCCAAAATCCTGTTAAACAATCTGGTCAAAACCCCACTGCCATCTCTCCTAAACATCTCACGCTTCCACGGTATGTCATCTGGTCCAACCGACTTTCCACTCTTCATCCTCTTAATCGCTGCTCTCACTTCCTCCTTACTAATCTTATCTACATCCTGCTTCACCATCTCCACATCATCCAACCTTCTCTCTCTCTGATTTTCCTCATTCATCAGCTGCTCAAAATACTCCCTCCACCTTCTCAACACACTCTCCTCACTAGTCAACACATTTCCCTCTCCATCCTTTACTGCTCTAACTTGCAGTACATCCTTTCCAGCTCGGTCCCTCTGCCTGGCCAATCGGTACAAATCCTTTTCTCCTTCCTTAGTGTCCAACCTCTCATACAGCTCCTCATATGCCTTTTCCTTGGCTTTCGCCACATCCTCTTAACCTGCTGCCGCATCTCCTTGTACTCCTGCCTACTTTTCTCATCACTCTGTCTATCCCACTTCTGTTTTGCCAACCTCTTTCTCCTTATGCTCTCCTGCACTTCCTCATTCCACCACCACGTCTCCTTGTCTTCCTTTCTATTTCCAGATGTCACACCAAGTACTTTTCTAGCTGCCTCCCTCATCACTCCTGCAGTAGTTGCCCAATCATCCAACACCTCCTTAACACCACTGAGCCTCTCTCTGACCTCTTCCCTGAACCTCACACTACACTCTTCCTCCTTCAGTTTCCACCATCTTATTCTTCTTTCAGTCCTCACTCTCCTCCTCTTCATCCTCGCCTCCAAAACCATCCTACAGACCACCATCCTATGCTGTCTAGCTACACTGTCCCCTGCCAACACCTTACAGTCGCCAATCTCCTTCAGGTTGCATCTCCTGCATAGCACATAGTCCACCTGTGTGCACCTTCCTCCACTCTTATCGTCACCCTATGATCCTCGTTCTTTTTAAAATAAGTGTTCACCACTGCCATTTCCATCCTTTAGCAAAATCTACCACCATCTGCCCTTCCACATTCCTCTCCTTAAAACCATACCTACCCATCACCTCCTCATCACCTCTGTTCCCTTCACCCACATGCCCATTAAAGTCCGCCCCAATCACTAACCGTTCTTTCCTAGGTACACTATCTACCACTTCATCTAATTCACTCCAGAATCTTTCCTTCTCCTCCATCTCACAGCCAACTTGTGGAGCATAGGCACTGATGACATTTATCATCATCCCTTCAACTTCCACCTTCATCATCACCCTATCAGAAACTCTCTTCACCTCCACTACACTCTTACTGTACTCTTCCTTCAGAATCACCCCTACACCATTTCTCTTTCCATCCACACCATGATAAAACAGTTTAAACCCACCTCCAATGTTCCTGGCCTTACTCCCTTTCCACTTGGTCTCCTGAACACAACATATCTACCTTTCTCCTCCATCATATCAGCTACCTCCTCCCTTTACCCGTCATAGTACCAACATTTAAAGTACCAACCCGAACCTCTACTCTCCTACACTGCTCCTTTCCTGCCGTCTCTGTAGACGTCTTCCTCCTCTCCTTCTCCTCCTTCGGCCAACAGTAGCCCAATTTCCACCGGTACCCTGTCGGCTAACGATACCTGTGGCGGTCGTTGTTAACCCGGGCCTCGACCGATCCGGTATGAAATTCTCATTTGTGATCCGCATATTTGATTTGGCACGTGTTTTACGCTGGATGCCCTTCCTAACGCAACCCTCCCCATTTACCCGGGCTTGGGACCGGCACTAAGAATGCACTGGCTTGTGCCTCCCTAATGGCTGGGTTATTGGAAATAGAGAACAACATACCTATACAGTACAGTACAGTACAGTAGTGACACTGGGCACCAGTTCTTCAGCTGGGTCAGGTCTCCCTTCTTTGCAGCAGGCGCTTTTCTTCTAAACAGTTGTAGCTGCTAATTCCAGGTCTTTCTGAAGCTCTCCACAAGTGGTCCTTGGCTCTTGGACAACTCTTCTGATATTCTTTTTGCTCCTCTGTCTGAAATTTTGTGAGGAGCACCTGGTCATGGCTGCTTTATGGTGAGATGATGTTCTTTCTACTTCTGGATTATGATCCTAACAGTTCTCGCTGGAACATTCAGAAGTTTAGAAATCCTTCTGTAATCAATGCCATTAGTATGTTTTGCAACAATAAGGTTGTGAAGGTCTTGAGAGAGCTCATAAAAAGGGCGAAATTAAAACTTTATTTAAAATGTATTCACTACGTCCTTTCTTTAGTCGGATACATACCAAAAGTACAGCTCGACGACAAGTTGCAATGTTTCATATCACCACTAGATGGTAGCATTTTACTACTACAAAATCGCCGAAGTTCTCTTTTTTTTTTTTTTTTACCTCAAATTTCATTAAAATTACACTTAAACTGTACAAGAGTCTGTTATTATCAATATGATAATCTTATTATTAATATTCATAATAATAAACAACAACAATAATAATAATAATAATAATGATCATGATAATAATAATAATAATAATAATAATAATAATAATAATAATGATCATGATAATAATAATAATAATAATAATAATCTAATAATATTCTACATATATAAAA
>NW_025804661.1:0-8041 GCF_014805685.1 Silurus meridionalis | reverse complement strand
GGTAATATTAGTAGAGCCTCATTGTGGATGTGAACATTAATGACTAAACCCTTAATGACTAAATCCTTCATCCTCTTCCTCATGGCTGTGTTTTAGGAGCGTGAGCAAGAACGAGAGGCTCACAGTGTCCTGAAGTCCCAGTATGAATCTATAACCCACAACAAGGAGGCGCTACAGGTAAGAATTTTCATCTGTGTGTTTAATCAAATTCTTATTGACATTTTCTCTCATACACTAAACATTGTTCTAATGAGTCCTTAAAAGTGTCTTAATGTGTGTGTACATGTCAATAAAACCAACAGCTTTTTCTTGTTAAACTTCCAGGTTTTCTGGATGAAGCTGAGACGACATGATCATTTTACTTATGCTCACTGAATTTCTTGTGCTAATCCATGTGCTCAATTATCAAGTACAGATGTTTAAGTGAATCAGGTTCTGCCCACATTTAATTTAAACAAAGCACTAAAGCTGCAAGAAAATACCTCAACGTCAGTTTCTGTCAAATTCCTTTTCTTTAAGGACATCAAACATCACTGACTTTACTAAAGTGGATTTCAAGAAAGAAAATGAAGTGATTGAATTTTCTCTGTGATGAAGAGACATTAGACATGATTGTCATACAAAATCTTTATTTCCTTATATAAAAGTTGTTTAAAATAAAATTTAATATAAAATGAAGATGGTGAAACAACATGCACACTAAAGTACATGAAATGTTTCAGATTTCACCATCTTCCTTTATTCCTGAATCATTTTCCATCTCTTCAAGTTTCTTCAACAGATCCTCGAAGCTGTCAATATCAAACACTGGTACAGAATCCAGGATCTCTGTGCTGTTGTGGGGGTCTTCAGTATGATTCTGGTCTCCAGACTGGTTAAAAAAGCCATATTCCTCATTTAAAATGGAAAAGATGTCATTGTTGAGCTTAATTTGAATTTTTGTAATTGAACTACTCAAGTTATTTGAGAAGCATTACAGCCCTAGTATGCAAGCTTTATTCCAGTTCATCCTAAAATAATAAGTGAGGCTGATGACTGAACTCTATTCCGTAGGCCTCCCACACTAACCATGGCAAATTAAAGTAATATTCCTCACTTTGTGCACTTGCTGGAACAGTTTTGGCTCTTTTGTGCCAGTGTGGGGTAGTCATAAATCCTCAGCATACATAGAAAGTTTAGACAAAGTTTAGACTTTTCACATTTTCTCTTCATTTGAACTGAGACTGAGACCCAAACCTGTTTCATCATGGCAGTGTGAAAATGTGAGTTCTATGATGTGGAAGATCTTGAGCGACCCGTTATAAAACACTGACCTCAATTTTATTTGACACTTTTGGCATGAATTGGAACAATGGCTTCATCCTACATCTCATGACTTTACTAATGTCATTGTGGCTAAATGAGCACAGATCTCCACAACCACAGCCCAGCATGTAGTGGAACATATTCCCAGAAAAGTGGAGGTTATAAATGTTTAAAATTTAGTAGCTAACAGGGACTACATTTGAAATGGTATCTTCAAAAAACACTTAAAATCATATGGTCAGCTGTCCACAATCTTTTGTCCATATAGTGTATGTCTAAATATTTGAACATGATACTTTTCCTATTTTCAATAATTATTCTATAATTACACAAACAGCATTTCTTTGCAGTTACATCTCTTGTGTAAAACCATCTCTGCTTGCGTGTTTTAAAAGAAGTCCAGTTTTGGTTTATGTCTCCTTTGCATGCAGCTGGAACATTGGGTCAGCACACATCATCTCATTCTCCACAAAGTTTACTTCTACCTCGAGTATGGCCTAGATCTCCTTTTTAAACAGTATGAATGGCTACAAAAGGACTTGGTGGTAATATATCCAAGATGTTTTCTGTCTGAGCTAAAATCATTGAACTGATTTTATTTTAAGCATTGGAAGTTTTTGAGCCAAGCACTGACTAAATGATGTGTTAATTTGGAATGTTTGGAATGCCAGTTTATGTAATTCAAAATCATCATAAATTCCTGCTATTTTCTTTTTTACTAGGAAGCAAACAAACCAGAGAACAGGGCTGCAAGACCCTGGATAATCACCATGGCACATAGACCCATGTACTGCTCCAATGATGATAAAGATGACTGCACCAAGTTTGAAAGCTATGTATGGATCTTTTTTAAATATGGTAGCTAAATAGATCCAGTGATTCATCAATTTCCAATAATAGTATAATAACTTTGGTGTGTCATTTTTTAAGTGAATCTTTTTCAGTGTTATTCCATGGCTTATATATCCATGTACTGCAGGTATGGAGTGCATTTATAGATTCATAGTATTTTATTCAGTGCTTAGAAGAAGAGTATAAGAAAATTAACAACATTTATACTTGCAAAATTAGCCGATTTTGGACCAGACCAGTCTAGGCTTTACACAGTTGATGTTAGTATCAGAAATCAAATGTAATGTTATGTAAATGTAATGGGTTATCAAGTCATACAATTGAAATGTCTGTTAAAAGTGTGATATAATCATAATAGAAATAATGTGTTCTTATCGGGTAGTTCTATACTATAATAACCTGCTAATAGTCTTTAGAGTAGAGCAACAAAAACATTTAATTTTTAATCTTTAAAAATATTTTGTTCTTACAAAACAGATAAAACCATAAATGTATTCACTTTAAAAAAAAAATTTAGACTTGATTAAAGAGTTAAAGTTAATTTTGCAATGTGTTTTTTATCAGGACTACTCTGATTTACACTTCAATAAGTATCTTTACTGCTGTTCAACAAAGTTTTACCTCTGTGCCCTTTTGCAAACCCTTTTTGCCCATGTTTCAAAGGCATGTCTTTGTATTATTAACATTATTCTAAATTGCATTATATCTGCACTATATCCCCAAACATGCTGCATTTGAAGGCCCTCTTAAAATGTATGTTTTCAGAAATCCATAAAGTAATTTTATTCATTCATGTTTATCTTTTATCAGGTGCGTCATGGACGCAGTGATACAATGCCACCAGCCCCTGGCCTGGAGGACTTATTCTATAAGCATGGTGACTCCATAACTGTTTTTTTTACAAGCTGTGCAGATCTATTAATAACCAAAAACAACTCTTTACTAAATTGCTGTTAAATTCCAAGGTCACTGAATAAGAATTATTCAGTGCTTATAGAAAGCATTTCAGCATTCGAAACATGAGATCTAATCTCCCAATTGTCCCTGTTCATTTAAATGGGTAGAATGTCATGCATATGCCCATAGAACATTGAGTGTTACTAAAGAATCCCCTCGGGTTTGGCCACAATAAGTAATGTCTGAGTTTCGATCTGAGTGGACTCCTCTGTATTTCATTTGAGTTTATTTACATTTGAAAGCACCTCTCTCTTGCTAACTAAAAATTTCTCTTAACTTTCATCATATTAATTTTTTTCCCTTAAACCCTGTAATTTGTTTTGGAATACTCCACATAATTTTGTTTTCACCTGTTGTTGCTGTTGTTATTTTTACTCAAAATGTGAATTTATTTGACAACAATGTAGTAACACTGTTAATGTGTGGACATATTGTTGCTACAGGAGTGGATCTGGAGCTCTGGGCACATGAGCATACATACGAGAGACTATGGCCTGTTTATAATTACAAGGTATACTCCACACTCTGTATACAAAATACTCATACAAAGTACATAATACATTTATATATTTATATATATTTATTTTTGTGATTACAGTCTATTATTGATTCCTCACAGGTGTATAATGGGAGTTTTGATAAGCCATATGTTAACCCTAAAGCACCAGTGCATATAATTACTGGCTCAGCTGTAAGTATATTTTAAACGTTTAAATTAAAGTGCATTATTTTAAGTAGAATATATTAAGTACACTTTAGCACTTCTAAGGGTTATAAATGGATGGTCTTCTTATAAAGTTTCTAAAATAAAACTTTTAATAAACTCCTCTCATGCCAAAAATAAGTTTTGTCCATAAGCCCAAACTTATTAATATAACAAGATATTATACTGATACTGATACTGTAGGGGAGGTGGCCTGGGGTACAATCAGCATTCCCAATCATCACAAAAGTATTCAATATTTTCATGTAGCTTTGTGAGCAGGGACATTGTAATGCTGGAACAGGTTCGGGTCTCCTTGTTTAATTTAATTTAACTTTAAAGCTACCACATTCAAAGACTGTTTCTTCAACTTTGTGATAACGGGGGTTGGGGGATGGGTAAGTCATTTTATTATTTTTTTAAAGCAACTTTAAACAAAAGCACTTGCCCTGAAACCTGAAGTTTAAAAGCAGACTGAAAATTGGGTTTTAGATGTAATATTATGTAATATAAAAGCAATTAAAAAATGCAAATTATAAAATCATAATAAATTCATTATAAAATTTGTTTCATTTAACAATTTGGCATCTACCATCCTTATTTAGCAGCTTTTACATTCAAAACTTCATGCAGGCTCTCTCATTATTTATTATTTTATTATAATTATTTTATACCATTATATGCAAAGTTAATTTTGCATAACAGTACACAGATAATTGAAGCCACAAAGATGTTTTATCATCAGTCAATGTGTTTGGACTGTAGGCAGTTTTATCATGTTTTGAATTTGGATTTTAAAGGCTTTAGTTAAAAAAACAATAATGCTAATAATATGGTTTATGCCAAGCATGTGACTGTTGACCAAGACCAATCTTTGATAATGAAGGATTCGGGATCTGTTCAGAATTCTATCCATAAAAAATTCCTAGTTGTTAAAAGGGTAGAAAAGAATGCTGGGATTGTGACAGCAATTGTATGAATCGCTAATATACAGAACTACGGTATATCTGATTTGGTGAGAGGATTCTAGACAATGATTCCTGAAGGACGGTATACATTTTTGTAAATTATAAATGGTACATCATGCCTCACAATTGAACTTTGTTGAAAAATCTCAGCATGTGCAGCCTGGGTACAGACTACCCCCTGATGCTAAGCCAGGATTTAGAGAATCGTAGTTTTTTAATTGATTTATTTAATTAGCATTATGTGGTGTTAGCTGTAGTTTATGTTAGATCTTTATAGTGTGAAAATATTAAGCAGAATATAATTCACCTAGACATCAAGTTTAAATAAGATTTGTATTATTGTTATCTTCAGCTGTTTGAGTAAAGTCCTTGGAGAAATAAAATGTCAAATCAAATCAAAATGTAAAAATGTATTGTTGTAGTAAAAGGACTTAATTTATTTTATTAATCTATCTTTTATACTGTAGCTAAAAATGTAAAGTTTTAGCAATTTTATGTTTAACATTTTTCTAAAATTATTCATAGACACAGTTTTCACAGATTGGTGAACCTCTGCCAATCTTTACTTCTGACAGACTCTGCCACTCTAAGATACTCTTTTATACCCAACCATGTTACTGACATGCCGCCAATTTAGTTGCAAATTGTTCCTCCAGCTGTTTCTTTTAGTAACACTTACTTTTCCTGACTTTTTTGCCCATCCCAACTTTAAGATGTGTTGCTGACATCAATTTCAAAATTAACCTCAGTTGCATTTCCAATTTAAACATTTAATATGTATTCTGTACTCTATTATGATTACAATACAGGTACATAAGATTTGTAAATCATTGTATAGTGGGTTTTTTTGTTGTTTGTTTATTTTTTTGCATTATTTTGTTTTTCCCACCTTTTTTTATTAGGGTTATAAAAGGCTCCAGGAAAAGCTGTTAAATTTTTGTTAAACAGAAAAAATTAAACTGGCTTTTGCAACACTCTTGCTAAGGCAACTGCAACAAACAGACAAATACTTATTTATGGTTTCATCTCAGAGGTGTGTTGTGTTGGTAAGGTTTAGATATGTTTTATTAGATCAGGTTTGATTAGAGCCAGGGATTTCTGTTTTATACCACTGCTTTATTTATAACTGGGACTATAATTACCATGCAAATATATGGTTTTAACCTAAAAATACCTCAGTTTTATAGACTATATTTCTAATATTTTTTTTTATTATTATTATATTAATTGTCAGTAAGATTTGTTAAATAAGAATTTAACAAATCTACATTAGAGTGATTTTAAATTAGAATTAAGAGCTTAAAATACATTGTTAATATCTTTAAACCCTGAAAATAAATATTTTTGACAAATGTAATTTTTCAACAAAAATCAATGCTTGTGCTGCACAAGTTTATTGTTTATTTTAATTATATGATTATCTGAGTAAATATCAAATCTAGCATCAGAAGAATATTGTCCATGTATTTGTAAGGCCCTGAAACAAAATGAAATTTTGAGAAATAATGTAAAATACTAGATATCGCAGCATACTACCAAAGGCAAAAAGGTTAATGATTTGTCTTTCTTAGGGGTGCCGAGAAAAACACGATGGGTTTATCCCCCATACTCGAGACTGGAGTAGTTTTAGAAGCACTGATTATGGCTACACGCATGCACCTCATGAACTCAACACACATCTACCTGGAACAGGTCTCTGATGACCAGGTAAAAAAAATCTTTGTATTCATAGTAATAATAGTAAGAAACTACTCACAGATACAGTGCCTGAGCTATCTGATTGCATATATTACAGTGTATGCATAAAAAATAAATAAAAGGGTCCAGGCAAACAATGTCCGCTAATTTTGCAGTATGTGAAATGCATATTTGGTGCATATTTTGAACAAAATTCAAAACTGAAACTAAAGTAAATTTAAAACATACATGTTTTGTAGGTTTTGTTAAATAAAGGTTGTCTACATAACACACTGATAAAATTTCAAGTACATTATTTTTGAATGCTCATGATTAGGGCTGCAACAAATTGCTAATAATTGATAATGAATGCTGTTATCGATTAGTCAGGCTCAAGTTATGGTTTTGTGTGACAAGATAACACAACCGCTTGCAGAATGGCAGTACAGGTCAAACCGCAGCAGGAAAGACATTACATGGGAGCATTTTATATTAAATGCAACAATGGAGACTGTAACCTGCAAGTTATACAAAGCTGAGCTGTGTGGTATGGAAGTACCAAAATAATGCACAAGCACATTAAAAGAAAACACACTGGTGTCACGTATGAAGGCAAAACATCAGCACGGTAAGCAAAAACTGCATATCCTCCTCATGTGAAAATAGTATACTGTATATTTCGGACTACAAGCCGCTACTTTTTTCCCACATTTTGAACCGGCGGCTTAAACAACGAAGCGGCTTATTTATGAATTTTTCCTGGGTTTTTCCCAGTTTCACAAACTTCAAGCAAAAAAAACTGAGCCCCATAACATTAGACCAATGAAATTTCCGAACGGAAACGAAAAAACTCACCTCACCTGTGTTCTGAGCTGCACAGCATCGGGAGAAAAAAGTTTTTTAAGCACGACGATGCCAAAAGATAAACTCAGAGAGAAATAGTTGTGAAAGGAAGGAGGAACACAGTAAACATTGACTTTCTTGGTAGGCTACTGTTTAGGTACAAGCCGTGGTAATGCGTTGAATCAGAGTCAAGGGATAGCTCGCTAACTCCAGTTGCAACAGAAATCATATAAGCACAGACAGGTTTCCAAACTCGTGCTTTTTAATTTTTCTTGGCAACAGCGTTATGGGTTAGTCAAAGAAACTTAGAAATGAGCATCAGAAAATAATGAGGACATGTTTCTCGGTCTTGCACACATGCAGTAATAGTGGTAAAATGCGGTGACAGGCTATTCCCAAAATGCCGCTCTGCTCTTATAGGAGCCACAACATATTTCACCCATGTAACAGACACTGTCGTTAAAGCCTGTGTAAAGTTAATTAGTTTCAATGTAGCGGCTTATAGACAGGTGCGGCTTAATTCAGTGGGTGCGGCTTATATATGAGTGCGCTTTATAGTCTGGAAATTACGGTAGTTAAAAGTATCGTATAAAGTGCTATTGTGTAAACTGTTTGCTAACTTTTGGACAGTCGCACTCAATCTGTTCTGTCGTCACTCACAATCAGCTCGCTTGCAACATAGTCAAGTCAAGTCAAGTCAAGAGGCTTTTATTGTCATTTTACTATACACAGTGGT
>NW_025804660.1:0-8042 GCF_014805685.1 Silurus meridionalis | reverse complement strand
GAATCCTTACACTTCAACAGGTCAAGCTGGGGATGTAGCTCAGCGGTAGAGCGCATGCTTTGCATGTATGAGGTCCTGTTCCCAGCATCTCCAAGACTTCTTTATGATGCATAAAATGTCTATAAGTTTTAGGTGCGTGCATATTCTTGTTGTATGGTCGTCAGTCATGTGAGCTCCAAAAATATGGATTGATTATGAAACTTGAATGTCAGTGCATGTTGCGCAACAAAAGCATGCTCTATTTTAAAGTGAGTTGATATGTTGAATGACACTCACACGCTCTCTTAAATTTTGGAAATTTTGAGTTTTCCCAATTTACACTGGTGCACACCTTTTTGCTTTTGATGACCTGATTGTTTGCATACCATGTGCCGGGTCCCTGTTGAGGGGAGATGTCCAAGTATGACGGCGTTGTCCTCAGCAGTTCCAATACATTTCTGTGAACATAATCATGTTGTTTGGTCGTGAGTCATGTGAGCTCCAAAAATATGGATTGATTATGAAAGCTTGGATGTCAGTGCATATCACTCATCAAAAGCATGCTTTAGTTCGGTGAACTATTTGGTTTTTCAACATGTACAGGTTTCCTGTTTGTTCATGATGGCCAAGGAGAAAAATCGTTTTTCTCAGCAAATTTTCCGGGAGCATGCTTTAAAAAACTGTTTTTTTTTTTTTTAAACGAGTTGCTTGGTTTGATGCCAATCTCCAGCCGTCAGTTAGCTGCGTTGAGGTGCTGTCTGAGAAGCTCTAGAGAAAACTACAAAGCTAAGATAGAGGGGAAATTGAAAACAAACAATATAAAAGAAGTGTGGGATGGAATGAAAACAATTACTGGGTGTAAAAAAGGGGCTGCATCGGGAGGAGACAGTGTGGAGCGAGCCAATAATCTGAATGATCATTTCAATAGGTTTAATTCATCCAAAGCCCCCACCCACCTCATCTCATTCCCTCTATTTCCTCCTTATTCTACAAATGAACCTGCACTGGTGGAATCAGCTCTCCCTCATTACACCTCTCTTACTCAACATCAGGTAAGGAGAGAGCTGAAGAAACTGAAGACCAGGAAAGCAGCAGGCCCAGATGGGTTGTGCCCCAGGCTCCTGAAGACATGTGCAGATGAGCTAGGAGGTCCTCTCCAGCACCTCTTTAACCTGAGCCTGCGCCTTGGAATAATACCAACACTCTGGAAGACCTCATGCATCATTCCTTTGCCCAAGGCCAAGCAGCCTAGGGACAATAAAGATTACAGACCAATTGCACTGACCTCTCACATAATGAAAACTTTGAGAGGTTAGTGCTGCAGTTGCTGAAGCCCCGTGCAACATGCCCAGGATCCACTGCAGTTTGCGTATAGGGAGAGGGTGGGAGTGGAGGATGCTGTCCTGCATCTCCTCCACCGCACTTTGTCTTACCTTGATGAAGGGGGATGTGCAGTGAGAATGTTGTTTTTTGATTTCTCCAGCGCATTTGACACAATCCAACCCCAATTCTGCAGGAAAAACTCAGGAGTATGGCAGTCGAGCCATACTTAATATCCTGGATCATGGACTATCTGAAGGACAGATGGTTTGTCAGAATGGGGGCCAGCCTTTCCAGAACACTTTGCAGCAGTGTGGGAGTACCTCAAGGTACAGTTCTTTCTCCGATGTTGTTTGCTCTGTACGACCGACTTCCAACACAACACAGAGGCTTGCCACATACAGAAATTCTCAGATGATACCGTCATTGTGGCCTGCATTAAGGAAGACAAGGAGGTGGAGTACAGGCAGCTGGTGCAGGATTTTGTTCTTTGGTCCAAGCAGAACCAGCTACTGCTAAATATTAGAAAAACGAAAGAACTAATTCTGGACTTCAGAAGACAACCCCCCCTCTCCCAGCCAATATGCATTGACGGTGACCTGGTGGAGACGGTCACATCTTATAAATATTTGGGAGTGGTGTTGGACAAGAAACTGGACTGGAACGAGAACACCACCCTGCTCAGTAAAAATGTCAAACCGGGATGTACTTCCTCGAAGGCTGGCATCTTTATTATTTCCACCAAGCTTCTTAGTATGTTTTATCAATCAGTCATTGAAAGTGCTCTGCTGTGCGCTGTGGTGTGCTGGTGCGGCACAAGCAAGAAAAACCTGACCCGACTAAATAAGATCATCAGGAGGGCTAGCTCTGTTGTGGGACTGAAGCTGGCCTCAGTGGAGGAGGTGGCCGAACAACGGACATTGTCGAGACTTCAGGCAATCATGGACAATGTGACACACCCTATGCATGAGGCCTTCAGTAAGAGGAAGAGCAGCTTCAGCAGCAGACTTTTATCCCAACGCTGCACCACAGACAGACTTAAGAAGTCTTTTGTCCCACGAGCCATCAGACTGCACAACACTCTGTGTTGAGAGCTTTTACTTTATCTTTTTGATTAGGCTGGAATTCTGGGAAACTTGGCTTGATTTTGATTTTGGGTGATTGTTTATGTTTATATTTGCTTGTACCTTTTTATCATTTTATTTTTTATCTATTTATTGTGTTTTATTTTCTTTTTTAGGAATGATTGTGTTTTTATGTGTGGGCAGCTGGCCACTTAAAAATTTCTATCTAAAACCTTTAGAACATCACCTCAATTACAGGAACCAAATCAATAAGTGCTGTTTAACTCCAATCCAGCAGGAGCAGTTACAGTGGGCTGGAACTGTTTTCTACATCAACTACATACTATAAATTATAATCTTATCCAAACTAAATCTGTGTTTTTATCACCAGTTTTAAACCCGTGCTCCACTTCCTGCTCTACACCACCACTGCATAGGGACTTTTTCAATGCACTGGATTTTGTATCCTGATTTTAGCAACAATGAAATTCTGTATCATGGCCATTTTTATAATTTTCTACAGTAAACTACAGAGAGAGAAATCACACTCACCAGTGCCCAGCTGTGTCTCCATGAAGAGTGATGAGTCTATGGATGAACCTTGGACATTTAGCACTGGAATCTCCTCACCTGGACACAGGTAACATCCCATAATTCTCCTAGTTAAAGTGACAGTTAATGGCTGCACTACCCCGTCATTAGCAGCTGTTTAGATTTATATTATAGTTACTTGGTCTTTAGTGATTCTACAATACTTTCAGTAAATCCTTTAGATGAAAAAGTGTAAATATTTATTAAAGTCACAATCAATTACACGTAATGTCTTAAATACTAAAATAAAAATACTAATATAAACAACAACAAAGCTACAGGAAACATCTAAACACTACTACTTAAAGGTGTAAGCAGTATTTTTGGGAATCAGGAACCCTGACTTAGTGATCAGAATCTTCTGTAGATCTTCAGATTTTAGCAACAATGAAATTCTGTCTTAAAGCCATTTCTATAATTTTCTACAGTAAACTACAGAGAGAGAAAACAGAATAGATTCAGAATGAAAATCAGCATTTTCCTCAATCTAAACTCCCACTTCCCAAAACCATGTGAGTAGGTGGAAATCTTCATCAGAAGATGATGTGAGACGAGAGATCAGAATTTCAGCTTTTATTTCCTGAAAGGTTCGGTGCAGTGTTCTAAGTGATGTAACACATCTAGATGTAAAGATCAGGAACTGAAAGCTGGAATTCTGATCTTCTGTTTCATTTTCATCTTTTACTCTCAAATCCAAATGTCTTCAGTGCCGAGCAAAAACCCAAAGAACTGGACTTCCTGTTCCAATACTTTTGGAGGTTTGTGTAGGAAGAATAGAAAAGTAGGAAAAAGTGTGAAATGAAAACAGGAGCACATTTAATTCTCCAGGTGCACAATGTTGGAGTTGTATTCAGCTCTGTGTTCTCCAAGTGTTCCTGCTCTCACTACAATTATTGTAGTACAATTTGTGTTCAGATTTAGACTCCAGTATTAAAGTGAGGAACGTTGAGATCTTTAACACTTGTTGTTTTTGTTCCCAGTGTTCTACAGAAGGCAGGAGACAGAAGAGAAGAACATCATCACAGCTACAGGGTACGATCAAAACCAACACCATGACTGTGACACTGACACACTGCTATTCTAAAGCTCTCTGCTGTTAGTAACTACAGAGTGATTAGATGATAGAAAACCTCCAGTAGAATAAAGTAAATCCACAGTGAGAACATCATAAAGATCTATCTAGCAGGAAAAATGTGAACTTCTACTCTAATCATTGGAGCCCATGTCTCACCATGTCTTCCTTCTTCACCCTGTCACAGACACGACCCAGAATCCACTGCTGCAGATGAATTCCAGAAGAAGTTCAAGTTCAATCTGATGAAGAAGTTTCAGTGTTTGAATGGATTGATGCTAAAGCAGGAAAACCGAACACTCCTGAATGAGATCTACACAGAGCTCTACATCACAGAGGGAGACAGTGGAGACGTCAATAAAGAACATGAGGTGAAACAGATCGAGGCAGCATCCAGGAGGAACCCAACTGAGGACACACCAATTAAATGCAGTGACATCTTTAAACCCCTACCTGAACAAGACAAACCCATCAGGAGAGTTCTGACAAAACCCTTATCTGAACAAGATGAAGAACCCATCAGGAACATTCTGAAAAAGCTCTTATATGAACAAGATGAAAAACTCATCAGGAACATTCTGACAGCGCTCTTATCTAAACAAGATGAAGAACCCATCAGGAATGTTCTGAAAAAGCTCTTATATGAACAAAATGAAGAACTCATCAGGAACATTCTGACAGAGCTCTTATCTGAAGAAGATGAAGAACCCATCAGAAACGTTCTGACTAAGGGAGTAGCTGGAATTGGAAAAACAGTCTCTGTGCAGAAGTTTGTTCTGGACTGGGCTGAAGGGAAAACAAATCAGGAGGTCCACCTCATATTCCCACTTCCTTTCAGAGAGCTGAATTTGATGAAGGAGCAGAAACTGAGTCTGGTGGAGCTCCTTCATGTGTTTTTTAAGGAGATGAAAGAAATGGACATTTCCAGGTTGGAGAAGGTTTTGTTCATTTTTGATGGTTTGGATGAGTGTCGTTTTCCTCTGGATTTCCAGAAGACAGTGAGAGTGTGTGATGTAACTGAATCAGCACCAGTGCATGTGCTGCTGATAAACCTGATCAAAGGGAACCTGCTTCCCTCTGCTCTCATCTGGATCACCTCCAGACCAGCAGCAGCTGATCAAATCCCCTCTGAGTGTGTCCATCGAGTCACAGAGGTACGAGGGTTCAATGACCCTCAGAAGGACGAGTACTTCAGGAAGAGGATCAGTGATCAGAACCTGGCCAATAAGATCATCACACACCTGAAGTCATTAAGAAGCCTCTACATCATGTGCCACATCCCAGTGTTCTGCTGGATTTCAGCTGCTGTTCTAGAGAGAATGTTGGGTGAAGCAGAGAGTGAAGAGATCCCCAAGACTCTGACTCAAATGTACACATACTTCCTCATCATTCAGACCAACATCATAAGAGAGAAGTACCTACAGAAGCAGGAGAGCGATGAAGAAATGCTTCTCAAACTGGGGAAACTGGCTTTCCAGCAGCTGGAGAAACAAAACCTGATCTTCTATGAGGAAGATCTGAGAGAGTGTGACATTAATGTGACAGAAGCAGCAGTGTATTCAGGTGTGTGTACGCAGATCTTCAGAGAGGAGTGTGGGCTTCACCAGAGTAAAGTGTACTGCTTTGTTCATCTGAGCATTCAGGAACATCTCGCAGCTCTGTATGTGCACCTGACTTTCATGAAGGAGCAGAGAAATGTTCTTAAACAGAATCAGGTCTGTAGGACACTTTCAGATGTTCACAGAAGTGCTGTAGATCAGGCTTTATATAATCAGACTGGACATCTGGATCTTTTCCTCGCTTTCTTCTGGGTCTCTCACTAAAGTCCAATCAGAAACTTCTACATTCCTTTATATCACAGACAGGAAGTAGCTCCCAGAACAAAGAGGAAACAGTTCAGTACATAAAGAAGATGATCAGTGAAGATCTTTCTACAGAGAAATCCATCAATCTGTTCCACTGTCTGAATGAACTGGGTGATGATTCTCTAGTGGAGGAAATCCAGCAGTATCTGATATCTGGAGCACAAAGTGAACTTTCTCCTTCACAGTGGTCTGCTCTGGTGTTTGTGTTACTGACATCAGCACAGGATCTGGAGCAATTTGACCTGAATAAATACATCACTCCAGATAAGATCAGAGATGAGATTCTTGTGAGAGTGATGCCTGTGATTGCAGCATCCAGAAAAGCAATGTAAGTGAAGCTGAATGAAATTGTTCTACTGTTACAGTGTTGAGAACAAATCAAAGGTCTGAGCTGTTCAGATGAATCGAACTCTGCAGGACTCTTTAGACTTTTCCCTTTCTCCTCTTAGAAACCTTTTAGATCAGACTCTCTTACTTTCCCATCTGGATTCCCGGATCTCATCCTCCATGTTTATACAATGTGTGTGTGATGATGTTCCTCAGCTGAAACTCTCGCCAAGCCAAATCTGAACATCTCCGACTGTCAATTCTTATTATTCCACCATTTAATCATTGTGTTCAACTGATGTGTGTGATGTTGAAAGTGAGACGCTGCAGTGAAGCTTTGAGAACTTGTTTGATCTTCTGCATTTCTGTTCATTATCTTTTATTTCCTTCAGTATCAGATGCAGTGAAATTACAGGGAGAAGTGGAGAAGCTCTGACCTCAGTGCTCAACTCAGAAACCTCCAGTCTGAGAGAACTGCATCTGACTGTCAATACACTGAATCTGTCTGAGAATAAACTGGAAGACTCAGGAGTGAAGCGTCTCTCTGCTCTACTGGAGAATCCTGAGTGTAAAGTGAAAGATCTGAGGTAAGATCATCTCTCTGAGAGACACAAGAACTCACTAAAAGCTGCAGTGAATTGTTGTATACAGTGTTGTTTTCAGGTGAAATTTGCTGTAGCAGTACAACATCCAGAACA
The DNA here is from genome assembly GCF_014805685.1 of Silurus meridionalis. Taxonomy (NCBI): domain Eukaryota; kingdom Metazoa; phylum Chordata; class Actinopteri; order Siluriformes; family Siluridae; genus Silurus; species Silurus meridionalis. The sequence goes on along the minus strand of NW_025804660.1, from coordinate 1,126 downwards.
AATCTATCAGTAATGAAACTTCTCACTTCCACTAATCATTAATGCACTGAGAATTAGATCCATGTGTGAATAAAACTCCAGTTCAACAGAGAGAAAGAACCTGAATCATGACTTTGAACAGAAAGCAGCAATACCTTTACACCTCTTGTACACATAATGACAGGAATCTCAATCACAGCAATAATCATTGGTCAGGTTTAATATGATCTTGTGATTGGACAAGAGAAGGGAGACGGTCCACCATAACACACACATCATCTTCACATCATCATCATTGCTTTTTCAACCTGTTTCTAGACGTCTTACCATATTATTCTTCATTGTCAGAGATTCCCCTCTGCTCCGTTTGCAGAATGATGAAGTGTGTATCAGCTTGCATTGCTCTGGACTTCCCAGTTCCATTCTCTGTTTCTCAGAGTGACGTGTGTTTGTGCTGCTGCTCTCCTTCATCTCATCTTCTTTTACAACTTCTTTATTGAACTGCAAATGTTGAAGCTCTTCTAAGAGTAAAACAGCCAACAATTGACCGTATTTTCCGGACTATAAGCCGCTACTTTTTTCCCAAGCTTTGAACCGTGGCTTAAACAATGAAGTGGCTAATTTATGGATTATTCCTGGGTTTTTCCCGGTTTTACAAGATTCAAGCCAAAAAACTGAGCCCTATACCATTAGACCAATTAAATTGCCGAGCGGGTTCAGGTGAACCAATGAAACTCTTTATATTGAATCAGATGCGCTCCCACTGAATCGGGCCGCACCACATCATAAATATGGATGATGTTTCTCCGACGTTTGACCTGCCGCTCACTCGGACTGTCTACAGAAAAAGCGAATCATTCGTCAGGCTGAAAACAACCGGGCATGAAAACACACTTCACCTGTGTTCTGAGCTGCACGGCATCGGGAGAAAAGCTTCACCGATAGTGATATTTAAATGCATGACGATGCCAAAAGATATACTCTCGAGAGAAATAGTTGTGAAAGGAAGGAGAAAGATCGTGAACAATGACTTACTTGGTCGGCTATTGTTTAGATACAAGCCGTTGTAGCGTGTTGAGTCTGGGTGAAGGAGAGCTCACTAACTCCAGTTACAACAGAAATCATATAAACACAGACAGGTTTCCAA
>NW_025804659.1:0-8050 GCF_014805685.1 Silurus meridionalis | reverse complement strand
TTCACCCTCCTACCATCAGGAAAATGGTTCAAGCATTCGGCCACAACAAGACTGTGTAACAGTTTCTTTCCACAAGCCATCAGGCTTCAATACAAAGAACTGAACAGAACTCACACACACACACACACACACACACACACTCACTCTGTGTGTTACTGTTACTGAACTGTACAACCTGGACTAAACACAATAATCACTCATCTCAATCCACTATTTATTATTATTTATACTCACACCTTATATTCAGTATAATGTTTACATGCTGTTTTTGCACCTTTTGTATTCAGTAGAATGTTTACATGCTGTCTTTGCACCTCCTTGCTGCTGTTTTTTGCACTACATTGCTCTGTTCCGTTTGTACTTTTTCCTGGGTATAGTTTTTACATTTCTCCTCACACAGTACTGTATATTTAAGTATACAGTAGGTTTACTAGTCGGCGCTATACTTGGTTTTTGTGTTTTGTCTTGTCTTGTGTTGTCTGTCTGCACTCCTGTCTGTACTGTTCTTTTGAGATAGAACAACAATTTGATATCACTTTGTTAGCAACTTTATCCATTCATTTTACTTACTGTGTATTTTAGGCAGGTTTGCAGGAGACAGTGGAGCCAATCCTAGAAAACTGGACAGGGTGCCATCAATCCCAAGGCACAGTCACACACACCCTGACAGACAATTTGATTTGAAATCGTATAAACCTTGGACAGGGGCAGGAAGCCAGAGTACCCAGAGGAAACCACCAAAGCACAGGGTGAACATGCAAACTCTGTCCAAGTAGGTGTGAATACTAAACTGCATACTTTCTCTGGTACAGGCTATTGCAATGAAAGAGCTTAGAGTGAGACTATTTGAATATTTTCTTCCTGTCTCACTGAAGATGGTAGGTACTTAACTCTTACTTGACCTCTGTAAAGCTCCCATCTGTTTGAGCTAAACAGGTGCAGAAAACGAATCATGTCAAAGAATTGCCAAGGGTAATGAGGTGTTCCCCAGCAAATAAATACATGTACAGTGTGCACCAAGGCTAGCCACTACAAGCAATCCAGTACAAATCAAAACATGCTCCAGCTCCACTACACATTCCCCCCTGATTCTCATGCATTGACTGCAGTCTGCTGTATCAGGCTCTTATCCGAAATCGCTCAGGCATGATTAGCTTCCACATAAACTGCACTCAGATCTGTGATGCGAAGTCACGTCTCTTTTTCCTTAAGGGGATTCCTAGTAACAGAATTAAGGCAGGTCAGTTAGTCGGGTATCTATGTGGAGGATCTAAAGCCTAGAAAGATCCTATACATTTAGATGGATATGTTCTGACTGTCGATAGATCAAGGTCAGATAAGCAGCTGTAACATTTCACATACACAATGTACGTATCTAAGGCTCTATGTGAGTATCTTTCTTTTAAACAAACATTAACAAACAAAAACATTGCATTTATAAAATATTTATAAACTTTCAATCATGCTAATTGCAATGTCATTACACTAGCGATATCAATTAAAATCTGACAATCCAACTCCATCGTTCTCTGAACTAGCAAAGTTATTAGATGAAATTTCCAACCTGTCTATTCCCGAGATATAGCCATCTTGTTCTGTAACTTTCCCGGCCTTTCTTGTTACCCATACCTCACTGTGAGTCCTACAAAACAATGTCAGTGTAATTTTTATGACCTTAAAGGTATATAGCCCTGTTCTAACTATTCACATTCAGGTGTATAAAATAACCCGGTTACATATAAGCAATTGTAAATTAGAACAAAATCACTGGACAATATCACATCTGCAAGCTAACACATTGAGAGCTTTATATGCCAACAACATTAGGATTATGGTTTGTATGGTTAGATTCTTAGTAAACTGATGTCTGAACACTGATCTACAGTACAAGGTTCTAGAGAATTAGTTTCTGTTTAAGTGTACCTAATGGACAGTCTCTTTTCCTGATTTGCTTTTTTGTTCTGCTTTCATGTTCTCTGAAGTAGTTCTATCTTTAATGGCTTCTCAAAAATGCACATGAAATGGTTCTGAAGGGTCTGTAAATGTACTTTCAGATCTTTTCCTATAATTTCTCTCAATTTTCTTTAAAATTGCAAGGACAGTTGCCAAATTTCAAATTAAGAAGTTAATGGTTAAATGTATTTCTTCTATTTTAAAACATTCCATCTAGTACATGCATAAATAGTTATAGCTGTTAAGGGAACAAATAAGCAAATGACAGATGGCAGGCAGCTGGGCATCTACATTAGCCATTTTCTCTTTTCCAATGCTTTTACTTCCTCTCTCTCTCTCTCTCTCTCTCTCTCTCTCTCTCTCTCTCTCTCTCTCGCTCGCTCGCTCGCTCGCTCGCTCTTTTACTAATTTCATTAATTCTATTGGGTACTAAACATTTTCAATAATTGATTATGAAAGTCAAGATTTTGTCATTACTGCAGGGAACATTTAAAAAAAAAAAAGGTTAATCATATTGCAGTACATCTATTTATTTGTTTACTTCTTTATCATAAGTTTCTAGAACAGCTTTTTTGCATCAAAAGTAACTTTTCTCAGCTTTTTTTGTAAACTTACTGAAAGGAACAAAAGCATTCTGTAAAAAGATATTGACTCCATTGAGATTTTGGTGATGCTGGTAGAAAGAATAAGAAAAAAATAATGTTTGTATTGACTCTTCCCTCAAAAAGAGACAAGTTAGACACAAACTACACCAAAACAATGCCTCCTACACTATAAAAAAGCTACACTTTTTCCTCTGTCATCTGTTTACCAACTTACAACATAGCATTTTATATAGTAGTTATATAGCAGCATCATATTTGTAAGTCAATGCTTAGTAAAACATGCAGTTAAATATGTAGTTATTTCACTCACAGCATGTCCATGAAACTACATGAGGTGATATAATACAAAGACACATGCACATAGTGTTCACCAGCTTGAAACACATAGCATGTAGCAAAGGAGAGAAGAAGTGCAAAATAGCTGTAAAAACCTGTAAAGCCAATGCACACATCAAAATGATTAATGAGTATTGAAACTGAATATTTAAACTCTGTGATATTTACATTATATACATTTCATACACTTGAAATATACACTAAATACACTAAAATGAGTACAGATCAAAACAATTTAAAAGTTAATAATAATAATAATAATAATAATAATAATAATAATAATAATAATAATAAATGCAGGATAAATAAGCATCACTCTCCTTGATTTGCATATTTAAGCTCATTGGATGATAAATGCATTGATACATGATTAATGTACATTTACTAGAAACAGAAGCTGTGCATCGACTAATTAACATATCGAGGTAATTCTGGTTCAGCAGCTGTTACATTTTTGTGTCTCTGCTCATTTATCACAAGCTTGGCAGAAAACTCTGATCAACTAATATGGGAATACATTGCAAAACACATGCACAAAACACATGCAGTCATGCTTGTGTCCATATAAATGTGGGTACTCTCTAAACACTGCCAGCTTGCTCAAATACACACATTCACACAATCCTATGCCTCTACTGGCATTAAATCATGTTATTTCTTGTTTCAGTAGGGACTTCATGCAGCTCAGCGGGCTTGTATGTGTATCTATCGCTCCCCTACACATCTCTTATCTGCTCAACCTATGCTTTATTTGGTGCTGTGAAGATAGATTTCAGCCACAAAACACTCTTCTCCCAGCAGATGGGCCACTGCCACTGCTTATCTTCCACATTCAAAGACACTGGCTCTGAAACAGGATTATTTCAACTTATTATTGACTTTAAATTCCTCCTTTCCTTGAGGAGGGTTTGTGTTGAAATCTCCTGACAAACAGCACTGGATGATTCGCAGCAGGTTATTATTTCCAAGTCCGTTTTAATTTGCTTTTGCTGACAAATGCAAATGGCCACAATGACACGATGATTTGCAGATGTATTATCTGCATGTCAGACTGTATGACTGTATGAAAAAAAAGCATCAAATACAGGCATGGATTTTTTTTACCTTTCATTCAAGCATTTGCCTACTTTGAAACATAGCCCAAAATGCTACAAATGATTTAGCTGCAATATCAGTGATGCTCTTTAGTCCGCAGTAAATGGACATCACTGCGGGTCTTTCAGGATACACTTAATGGACCATCCATAACCCTAGATGCACAACAATTAGCTAGGGACACTAAACCACACACCACTCTGCACCACACCTGACAGTTTGCAGAGCTAGGATTGATGTAAATGGCCTTCATCGCACTGGAAATCAGCCGGTATTTTCCTAACCCCAATCTAGCATACAAATTCATGTTTGAAAACATTAAGCTATCCAAAAGGTCAAAAGCTCATGCGAAATAGATGAGTGTTAGAAAGGCTGTTTAATCTAATTTAATGGCTATACGCCCCCGGTAATGGTTTTCGTGTTAGGTATGGGGAGTAGATGAGCCATCAAGTTTTTCTTTTGTTTTGTTTTAATCTAACAAATTATTAATCTATGATCAGAACCAGGCATGAAAAATTAAGAAGCCACACACTACAGTTCCTTTTGCTTCCTGAGAGAATAATGTATTGTATCTACTAAAGAGAATAAAGAGCCATTTCTGTTCCCATGGAGACTCTAACTGAGTGCATTTATGGCAAGCCATGGAAGAGCGGGCAGGGAGTAAGCAATACATATTGCAACTGTTATATATTTATTTAAGATCAATCAGCTCATCTGCACCCCTACCCATCTCCAACACCAAACTGCAATATGCAGACTGAAAGGAAGCATATTGCAGTAAGTAATAAAGTGGCGGTAAGATAACGGGAATGAAAAAGACGGAAAATAAATGTAATCAAAAAGCAATAAGCTGGTAGTTAAATGGAAACCAAGACGGAAGGGAAATGAAAACAGACAGATTTAGTGTTCCAAATGATATCACTGACAGGCAACAAATTAATAGCATATAAAATGCCAAGAACTCTCATTTCAACTCTTCTGGCATGAGTTTTCTTAAAAACCCTTGTTGTTTTGCTTTTAGTTTGGACTATGAATAAGGATAGAACCTGCCCTAAAGTGAGTGCTCCACAAAGGAACTAAATAATTTATCAGCCATTAGGGCAAGCTCATCATTTGTTACTGAGTGTGGCATCCAGTATGCAGTATGTCTAAAGGCAGCGTCACTGCTGCGCATTTAGAAAGTAATGAGGAACTCGCGAAAGAGTAAAAGCATAAAAGAGAATTTGTGTAAGACACACCAGCGTGTGTGGAGTTACAGTGCATGTTGGTCTCTAAGGAGATGTCTAATGTTTTGCATCATCAAGAAAATGTGGAGTAGAGTTGAGCAAAGAACCCACAGGGCCATGTGTTTGATTCCTTTAACCGCTCCACTAGCAGTAGCTACAGAGCCCTTAGGACCAGCAAGTACACACACAGACCAGCACAGTTAGGCATATCAATGAATTAGACAGTATTTTACAGACATACACATACATATTGTGCTTCTTCCATAGATTGAGAGCAAAAAAACTACAGAAAAGGAGATATGAAGCAAATGCATTCATTCCAATGCACAGTAGAAAACAGAAATTAGGTAAAACACAATAGGATTTTGGCCTGCTTTATTTCATAGAGTTTCCTGAATATAAATCATATGAATATTTATAAGTCTTCACATAATGTAGAGCCAGATTCCATGTGGAAACACTACAGTTATTGTGTTTTATATAAATCTGCACCCACGGTTGCAAAAGTTGCACATAAGTTACTCCAACAATAGCAACATACTGCAAGTTTTTTGTACTTGCAAATAATTGTTATCTAGCTAGATCATCTTTTATAGTATACAGAGCAAAAAATGACAAAGTAAAAAATCTTAAATATAGTCATATTTGCCTAGTAATTTTCTGCTATACAAATACAATGAAATACAAATATGCAATTTAATAAGAAAAATAATTGAAGTATAAAATAACATTGTTGAATGTATTTTATTAGTATGTTATTAAATTAGAAAGTCTACGTTTATTGGCATATTATTTTGCTAGTATCAAGCATTTTTTATTTTTATTTTTTTTAAACCTCTGCTAATAGAATGAAAATGAGTTCACAAATATGTTAAACTAACTAAAAAGTATATGGTGTTCATATATATAAATAATGGAATGATATATAAATTTGACTTTCTTCAAGATATTTTCACTTGATAAGATTACTTTTTTTTTTTGCAGTATAATATTTCAACCCAGTAAGCAGAATTTATGGCCTTGGTATTAAACAACAATACAAAATAAATTAACTAAAGTAAAGTCAAGTTTATTTCTTTAGCACTTTTTACAACAGACATTGTCTCAAAACAGCTTTACAGAATTTAACAGTTAAGGTGAGTGATGTGTAATTATCCCTGTTGAGCAAGCCAAGGCGACTGAGGCAAGGAAAAATTCCCTTAGATATTATAAGGAAGAAACCTTGAATATGACCCCACTCAAAAGGGGAACCCCTCCTCATTTGGGTGACATCAAGAGTGTAATTATAGTCTTTCAACAATACAGAACACTGGAGAGTGAGAACTAACATTAGCACTGGAGTGGGATGGGACCATCATTATTTATAGATTGTACAAATGTTGTTTAAATAGTAAGCATCAATTAAACCAATGCTTTTAGAATTAAAATAAACACGGAATACCATTGTAGTCAAATCTTGCCAATTGTACCATGTGGGTCTGGGAGTTATTTCACTATGCAGTATTTCTGTTTTTCCAACTAATGCCTAATAGACCATTTTGTTTATTAATGATCTATTTCTTAGTACCTATAGTACCTATACATATGGATACATTTGTAGACATGTGACCATAAAATTCAAACACAGAACAGTACCTAGGTGTTCACATCACACAGGACTTGTCTTGGTCCTGTCACACCAACACCCTGGTGAAGAAAGCCCGGCAGCGCCTGTACCATCTGAGATGCTTAAGGGACTTTAAACCACCCTCTCAGGTGCTAAAGACTTTTACACTTGTACCATTGAGAGTTCTGACAGGTAGCATCACTTCCTGGGAACAGCACCATGCAGGACAGGCGAGCCTCCAGAGGGTGGTGTGTTCAGCTGAACGCATACCATCCACACCGAGCTGCCTAACCTGCAGGACATCTACAGCGGTGCAGGACCAGAGCCAGGAAGATTGTGAAGGACCTCAGCCATATCAACAATGGACTCTTTTCTTTGTTGCGTTAAGGGAAACGCTTCCACTCCCTGAAATCGAACACAGAGAGAATGAGGAGGAGCTTCTTCCCAAAGGTCATTCAGAGTTTAAACCAGGAAACTCCCAGGATCTAAAAACTGGCCATCATCACACTTTTTCTCAGCACATATTTTTTTTTCACACTACAACACTTTAAACTCTGGACTGTCACTTTAGCTCTGGACTCACACAGCAAAGTGCACTTTATATTTTATACCACACCATACCGCACACAGATGCTTGAAGGACAATCACATAAACCACTTTAAATTGTTTACTGTTTTACTGTTTACTGCCATAAGCATAAGCATATTTTGTATATACACCTTTTTTTCCTCATATATATCCTTATATATTCTTATATTTTATATAGTTTTATACTTTATTTATCTGCCTTCTTTTTCTTTGTTTTTATTTTTCTCCCCATCCTATTCCCTCATGCCAGACTGTCATAAAAAGCATTTCACTGCATGTCGTACCCTGTATGTATGTGTATGTGACAAAAAAAAATTTGATTTGATTTGATTTTTGACATTTAATCCACATTTGTTAAGATGTTTCACCAGATTTTGGAGAGTTTTTTTTTTTAACAATAATAAATGGTGGCTCTTGTGATCTAATTAGATGTGATTATGTGAAAAATACATGAACAATGGGAAAGAAATGTGAAGGTGAATTTACAGTTAAAGACAATGCAATTAAGAGAAATACAGCTGATATAATGTAAATAAATAAAAAAAATAGGAAAATTAACTAAATGCCCTACATATACAAAACGTAAGAATCAATAATACCCTTTGTTTATTCACTTCTGCATTCCTTTCCATTTGTGGCC
>NW_025804658.1:0-8054 GCF_014805685.1 Silurus meridionalis | reverse complement strand
CAGAGACGATGCTCAGCCATCATGATAACAAAACAAGTGTTCAAGCCAGTAATTTTAAATGAAACCTAGACATTTGTTTTGGTGACCATGTGTAGGCCGAAAAACTAACGCAAAAGTCATGGATGTATGTTGTTGCCGTTTTAATTATCTACGGGGTTGACTTCAAAACGTGCTGCTGCAGTGTTAAAGAGCTGTGTTCCAGTATTTCTTCTCTTTAAGCATGTTCTGAGCACATGCAGATCTTGAAGTGAAAGGATTTTAAAATAGGTTTTACTTTTCTTCATTTTGAAGCGATACTCATCCTTATCTGTGATCTTAATCGATGTTCACCTCTCTGCTAATCACATTTAAACACTACATTTTTACACTTATTCCCAATGAAAGGTGGCTCATATAAAATTGTGACATTTATTGAATGTATGATTAAAAATGACTCTGGCCTAAGTGTTCTTAGTCCAGCTAAAAATGTGCATATAGGAAGATATTGCACGCAAACATTTGATACCTTCATGGCATTATGTGTTCAGATTGCCATGATGGAATCCTTGATCACAATTTCCTTGTAGAGCTTTTTCTTAATCTGCAAAATTGTCCACCAATATGAAATAAAATGGTAGGATTTTTTTTTTTGTATATTCAAAAGGTCCAAATGACACATACTAAGCTTATTTTTTAGAAAGCATTAAAGGACTGGATTATGCAGACCAGTGTACAGTGTAAAGCCATACACTGATTTGCTTTTATGTGACACTTTTCTTTCACAATGGCTGTACATGAGAAAGTGTCACGGTTTATGGCTTAATAATGCTCTTCACACCTTGGGAGACAATGGTCCACCTCCTAATTCAATATATACAGTGCCCTAATTATTGGCACCCTGTTTAAGATGGTCGTGGACTTCAAAAATTCTCCTTTTTAAAACAACATAGAACCCAAATGCAAAAAGAGAAAAATCCAACCTTTCATTTAAGTACATAACTTTGGTGGTAAAAAAATCATACATTTAGAAAAAAAAACTTGAAATCATGTCCACAATTATTGGCATAACAATTCCTCTGAAAATTTAATTTTTTTTTTTTTTTTATATATTTTTCTGTAGTTGCTAAGGTTGGTCAGGGTATCTAGGACTTTTAATTAGTAATTCATGATTTCCTGTTTCTGGGGTATAAATATGACGTGACACAGAGGCCTAATTCTCACCCATTTGTCAACATAAAGACAAGAGAACACACCATTCAAGTAAGGCAGATGTGTTTACCTTCATAAGTCAGGCAATGGCTACAAGAAAATAGCTCGCCTTAACTTGCCGTATCTACAGTCAGAGGAATTTAAGAAGTTTAAAACAACTGGAACAGTGACAAACAAGGCTGGAAGAGGTCCCAAGTTTATCTTGCCACAACGCACAGTGAGGAGGATGGTAAGAGAAGTAAAAAATTCCCAAGCTCACCGTCACAGAATTGCATCAAAGAGTGGCATCTTGGGGTCACAGAGTCTCCAAAACAACCATCAGACTCACATGCCAACAAGCTGTTTGGGAGGCATGCAAGGAAAGCCTTTTTCTCACTAACCACAAACGTAAACGCCTGAGTTTTTATGGGACTTCAACTGGGATCGTGTGCTTTGGTCAGATGAGACTAAGATTGAGCTTTTGGCAACAAACACTCTAAGTGGGTCTGAAACAAAAAGATGAGTAAAAGCACCTCATGCCCACCGTGAAGTATGGTGGAGGATCTGTGATGCTGTGGGCCTGTTTCTCTTCCAAAGGCCCTGGGAACCTTGTTAGGGTGCATGGCATTATGAACTTTGAAGTACCAGGATATTTTAAAAAAAAACCTGATGGCCTCTGCCAGAAAGCTGAAGATGGGTCGTCATTGGGTCTTTCAGCAGGATAATGATCCAAAACATGTGGCAAAATCTACACAAAAGTGGTTCAGCAGTCACAAACTCAAGGTCCTCCATGGCCATCTCAGTCCCCAGACCTCAACCCAATCGAAACCTGTGGGCGAGCTAAAGAGAAGAGTGCATAAGAGAGACCCAGGACACTGATGATCTAGAAAGATTGTGCAAAGAAGAATGGTCAAAATCCTCTCTCTGTGTTCTCCAATCTTGTGAAATGTTATAGGAGGAGATTAAGTGCTGTCTTGTTGGCAAAAGGAGGTTGTACATCAGTGCCAATAATTGCACATGATTTCATTTTTTTTTTTTTTCTAAATGTGTGATTTTTTACCACCAAAGTAATGTACTTAAACAAAGGTTGGATTTTTCTTTTTTTGCATTTGGGTTCTATGTTTTAAAAAAGGAGAATTTTTGAAGTCCAAAACATCTTAAACAGGGTGCCAATTTGTGGAGGGCACTGTGACAGTATAAACAATTAATTAATTAATTTATTTTATTACAAATAGCCATATACAAACACAATAACAAGTACATTATTTACAATACATAGAACAGGTGGAAAATACAAATATATACACATATATTTAGGAAAATAGGAAAAATAGATAAATACAATTTATAATATAATATAATAATAATAAAATTTATAAAAAGGATAAAATAAACAGGGCTATGGTTTATTCTGTAAATCATTTTTCTATAAAGGAAAAAGATTCATTGCATTTTTTAATCACTTTAAGGGCTTTTGTGAAAGAAATAAACTCATTATAAAATGCAAAAATTATTGGTTTCACTTTCAAATATTTTGATTTGTGTGTATATTTTCCCATCAGAAGTATTTTATTAACAAGAAAGTCGTCTTTGTTATTGTTCATTACAAGTCCAAAGATAATGTCCTTCACAGTGAAAGTTCTTAGATGGGGAACCTTTGGGTAACCAGTTATGGATTTCATACTTCCTGTATATGTTGAATGACAGGTGTCTCGTCAATGATCAGTAAGTGTTTCATTTTCCTTTTACTGTCTGAATTGTCCTTGTTTTAATTTTGTTTTTGCATTGTTATTTTCTGATTTGTTTGTGTTTTGCACTTTTCAGTTATTTTCTTCTCTTGCCTTATTTTCCTCCATCAATTTTCTCTTCTCTCTCTCTCTCTCTCTCTCTCTCTCTCTCTCTCTCTTTCTAGTGGAAAGAACACACAGGATGTGTAATGTGTAGAAACTGAGAGAGTGAAGTGTGTGTCATTGTGTATCTGCAGGTTGGAGCAGTGTGGAGTATCAGATGAAGGCTGTGCTGCTCTCGCTTCAGCTCTGCGATCAAACCCCTCACACCTGAGAGATCTGGATCTGACTGGGAATAAAGTAGGAGACTCAGGGTGAAGTTTCTCTGATCTGAAGGATGATAACGTTACAAACTACAGACACTGGAGTAAGTAATAATCTGTTTTATATAAACACTGAAACTAATGTAATGTTTAGAGTTATTTTACCACATTAGTGTTATTTACTACATGAATGTAGTAAATAACTAATGCAGTAAATAACTAATATAGTAAATAACACTAGTGTTAATTAAGTTATTTACTACATTAGTGTTATTTACTACATTAGCATTATTTATTAGATAATGATCATCTTTTATTGCCACAAATATTGGATTTCCTGTAAGCAGCTGGTTTCCTCACTCGGACAGTGCTTTTATCTCTCCACCTCCACACCGTGTCTTCTATCATTCCTGTAAAATTCCCCTCAGCTTGTTCTTAAAGTCTGCACTTTAATATCCATGTAGAACAAGAGAGAAGCTCCACAGCAGTGATCTTTATTAAAAGCAGCAAAAACTCTACAGCCTGGGATTGGAGAAGTGCAGTGATGTGATGCAAATATCTGCTCATGTTCCTCTTCCATCTTCTGCACCTTCTCATCTGTTCTCACTAAATGTTCTACCAAAGATATTATATAAGCATGAAGAAATGTTGAAGGACAAATTATACACTGGAATCAAATCCTGGTTTCCTTGAAGCAGAGATAATTACCTGCTGCTGATCATCAAACACCTCCTTCTAGTTTTCTGTTACTGATTCACTTCTTTCTCTTCTAGTGTTTAATGGAGATGAACAATTGTGTGAAGACTCCAGTTCCTGCATTCGTGTCTACAAACCGAGAACACGTTTATCTACAGGATCTGAGGAGTTGATGTGAAAAAGCCCAGAGCAGAAGGAGTCCTTCTAAAGAGACCATAAGAGAGAGAGGGTTCGGCTTCACTAGAATGAATATGGAGAACAATAACAAATTCCAGTATTTTATTCAGCACTTTTTAACCGAATGACAATAATGCAAATGTTTTCCAAATACCTCGATTTGGAATAATAATCTTATTGTTGTTAGTCACACACACACTTTCATTTACAATGTTAACATAAGGAGCGAGTACAGCTTGTGAGCAGGTTTTCAAGACCTCAGACTGTGAAACAGATGCAGAGCTTTTTGGGACTGATGAACTACTGTGAGCATGGATCCCTGACTGCACACGGCATGATAAAGTTTTGCGTAGTGCAATTGATCACAAAGCTCCATCATCACATCTCATTCTGTGGACTTATGAAATGTCTGATAGTTTTACTGCCCTCAAGAAGGCTCTACAGTCTGCTCCAGCTTTAGGTCTTCAGAATGATACTAAGCCTTTTCACCTTTATGTGAAGAACGTGGTGGTACGGCTGTGGGGATTCTGGCCCAGGAACACGGTGAAAGATATCTACCTGTTGTGTATCTTTTCTGAATCTGTACACAACATAACACAAGGGTTTCCCTCATGCTTGCGTGCAGTAGCTGCTGCGGCTCTGATGGTCCGGGATGCTGAGAAAACGGTGCTGTCACATCCTTTGATACTGAACACCTCACATTAGCTAACAGCTATTTTACACAACCTCAACACACAACATATAACAGCACAACGTAGATCTGGTTATGAAACCACACTCTTGAAGACAGAAAACTTCACCATTAAGCCTCTTCTCAGCCGCATTCAGCTGTAGTAGTGCTGCATGATCTGCTAGACTTTATAGATTTAGATGGTTTTGACGACACATGATTGCCTTAAACACATTGAACAAGAAACCTCTTGTAGGTCTGATCTTTTAGATACGACCCTGGAAGAGGGGGATTGTCTATATGTAGATGTTCATGTTCAAAACCTTCTGATGATGTGTATTTATGTGGATATGCGGTTGTAAGATTACCTGATGAAATAGTTGAAGCTAAATCATTACCATACACATCTGCACACAGCTGCAGAGTTAGTCGCACTTACAAGAGCATGTCAGTTGTCTGAAGGTAAAGTAGTGACATATATACACTGATTCTAAGTATGCTTATGGTGTTGTAAATGATTTTGCTGAAACATGGAAGCAAAGACACTTTAAAACAGCTGATGGAAAGCCCATAGCACATTTTAATCTCATAGGCGACCTTTTAAATGCTGTTCAACTCCCTGCCAAAGTGGCCATAGTGAAGGTTAAAGGACATGCCACAGGTGATTCAGAGGAAATTCAGGAAACATATTAGCGGATAAAGTAGCTAAGGAAGCAGCAAAACAACCAGTAGATTTGGACACAATACCTTGGACCCTGAGATCTTGATGATGTCACATATCTTTAATATACCAGACATTGACCTAAAAATACTTCAGAGTCAGCCTACTGAGGAGGACATCAAGTATTGGGCTTCCAAACAATGTAAATCAGATTATGCTGCTATCATTAACGATGTAGATGAAAAAATTGATCTGCTTAAACTAGCTTTAATAGTGTTGGTGAAGCATTATGTCACACATTAGTATACATTGAAAAAAATGATATGCTGGACTTACTTAACTTTCTTATGTCAACAGGTTCCACGTAACTCAGTTAGGTTGCATTTAATTAACAATATTAATTTCAGTAAACTTAAGTTAATTACAAAAAGTTAATGTAATGTCATTTAGTTAAATCAACTTAACATTCTTAATTTAGTTTTTATTAAGTTAATTAAGTTCAATTATTCTAAAATTGATATTGTTGCCTTCAACCAAAACAAATAATCCGGTATTATTGATTAGTTTATTCAATGAATCTACAGGTATTTACATTCTTTTTTCCAACAATTATGTGTACAGTACAAATATTAAAATATTTATTTTCCAAAACTCTAAATGATTTTTTACCTATTTCAATAATACTAATAAAACTATAAGCATTTACAAAATAATAATACAAAAGGCTTATTTTTAAATATTTATTTTTTCTTTGAAACTGACAAAAAGCTAACAATGCATCAGTTATTCAATGTAAGACCAACATGAAGGAATGAACATGATCAGTACTGCTACAGCAAACAGCACAACTTTATAGAGAAAACATACAGTATGTCCTGCCTTATGAAAAGAGTTTATTTTTCAGGACCTGGACCTTGTTTGAATGCTTGTTTGCATTTAGTTCCATAAATAACTTTTAAAAAAACTTCAAAAGTGTATCTCAGATCTTGTGGATAAGCCAAGTTTAATGCATAAATTAGACCAAGTATCACAGAACACGCATTTGCCACATTGTTCAGGTTTTCAAATATCTGGATGCTTTTATTGATGATGCCAACATCTTCATATGGGTCTGTAGCATCTGCTCCTTCATACGATGTCATAGATTCCCAGGGTGGTGTTGTGCATCGAGTTGCAATGACATCATGTTTAACATCCTAAAAATATTAAGTATAAAAGAGAATTACCAACAGATCAAGAGGGAGAGGAGGGGTTTGTTGCACAGAAACATAAAATACGTTATAGAAAAATGAAAATGACTTACCATATACTCCTTCACAAGGTTTGATGGTCTTCATTCAGGTAGACAATAAGGGCTTTCAGGATGCATTCACTTTTTTTTTCTCGATGGAGTCATTCTGAACAATGTAAAATGAGCATAAGTTAGCGCTTTACTGTACATCTAAAACTTTAAGTAGCATCATACAGATTATCCCACTGTAATGTTTTTACAAAAGTCAAGTTTGTCAATCGTAGCGACCAGTACAAGACTTACAAAAATGGTCCTAAATCCGGAGAATTTTTCAATTTCTGCTATGGAAAAGATGCACAATAATATTTGAGGTCAGAGTTGTTCTGGTGCATACAGTTTCATTAAAACTGGTTCCAAATAAAAGCCTCGAACTATCCAGGTCGCAGATTCGATAACACCCTGAAATTGAGTTACGGTAAAAAGATTTTTCAAGACGGGTTCTACTTGGATGGGCCTCGTAAGGGTCTATCTAAGAAGGCGGTTCCACTTTAAAAACGTTGACGTAATAGGGTTGGCGTGTTAACCGAGGTCGAGATAAGTGGGTTAGACTGTAAATATTTAATCACACATTTCTATCTGTTCTAAATGTACCATATATTAATACTTCCTACCCGCAACACAGAGAAATATGGATGCAACATAGAGCATGAAGACAAAAAATTCTTGTAAATGTTTTAAAGTAATAATGATGGTTTAAATGACGTAAATCATCAGGACACCAAACGGAACCTTTGCTATGTTTCCACACGGACAGTTAATGAGGTGATCCTGGAGAAACTGCACCTCTTCAAGTCAAGAAGCTTTTATCATAATCAGACTGATTTATGGTCTGTAATGGTTTTATGGGATTTATGGTATAAATCATACCGATTACAGAATCAGAGAATATTTCTATTCGATGTGAATGTGGTTTATGTAAAAGTCATGTCGAGTTTTCTACACATATATTTATTATGTCTGTGAGGTAAATATTCACTGATATTCAGGTTGTTTTATTGAGGTGTTTGTGAAGAGAGATGACATGGCAGAGAGCGCCCCCTGTCGGTTTACTTTATTTTACAAAAACAGCGATTTCTTGTTATAAGTGAATACAAACACAATGAGACATTTTACAGATTTGAATGATGTATAGTTTTTATCTGTACGATCAATAAAGACAGTAATTTAAGTTCGTTTCTTCATTATGAGGGAAAAACCCACAAAACACCACCCAGAGGGTAAATTGTGTGAATCATGGTGGATTTGGTGTTTGATTTGAGACTTGGTGCAGAAATAAAACAAATGTTTACTGATTAAAAATATTTTCTCTGGAGTTTATTTATTTTATATCTAAGTAAAGAAA
>NW_025804657.1:0-8057 GCF_014805685.1 Silurus meridionalis | reverse complement strand
TTGCTTTTTCAACCTGTTTCTAGACGTCTTACCATATTATTCTTCATTGTCAGAGATTCCCTCTGCTCCGTTTGCAGAATGATGAAGTGTGTATCAGCTTGCATTGCTCTGGACTTCCCAGTTCCATTCTCTGTTTCTCAGAGTGACGTGTGTTTGTGCTGCTGCTCTCCTTCATCTCATCTTCTTTACAACTTCTTTATTGAACTGCAAATGTTGAAGCTCTTCTAAGAGTAAAACAGCCAACAATTGACCGTATTTTCGGACTATAAGCCGCTACTTTTTTCCCAAGCTTTGAACCGTGGCTTAAACAATGAAGTGGCTAATTTATGGATTATTCCTGGGTTTTTCCCGGTTTTACAAGATTCAAGCCAAAAACTGAGCCCTATACCATTAGACCAATTAAATTGCCGAGCGGGTTCAGGTGAACCAATGAAACTCTTTATATTGAATCAGATGCGCTCCCACTGAATCGGGCCGCACCACATCATAAATATGGATGATGTTTCTCCGACGTTTGACCTGCCGCTCACTCGGACTGTCTACAGAAAAAGCGAATCATTCGTCAGGCTGAAAACAACCGGGCATGAAAACACACTTCACCTGTGTTCTGAGCTGCACGGCATCGGGAGAAAAGCTTCACCGATAGTGATATTTAAATGCATGACGATGCCAAAAGATATACTCTCGAGAGAAATAGTTGTGAAAGGAAGGAGAAAGATCGTGAACAATGACTTACTTGGTCGGCTATTGTTTAGATACAAGCCGTTGTAGCGTGTTGAGTCTGGGTGAAGGAGAGCTCACTAACTCCAGTTACAACAGAAATCATATAAACACAGACAGGTTTCCAAAACTCGTGCTTTAATGTAAATCTAATGTACATAAGTATTCACAGCCTCTGCTCAATACTTTATTGAAGCAGTTTCACCAACAGCCTTAAGTCTTTTTTAAATATGATACTACAAACTTGACACAACTATTTTTTAGACGTTTCTATTTTCTTTGCAAACCTTTAAGATCTTGGTGGATGGAGAGTGATGGTGCACAGGCATTTTCAGATTTTCCAAAGATGTTCAATCAGGTTCAAGTCTGCTCTTGACAACCACATACTTACATTCAATAATACTTTTGCTGGTCAGGATTGTTGGATCTGAAGCTTCTCTCAGTAAAACAGAAGAGAGCAGGAATATACATACAGTTTCAATTTATTGAAGCAGTCTGGATAAATGCATATTGAAAACTCAAAAGTAAAAAGTAAAATGTTTAAATAAATGTTGCATCATATTTGCACAATCAGAAATTGTCATAAACAAAAAGGAAATTCAGTGACATTTTTCTTTGTATTTGTAGGAATAAACTCACATCTGTTAATTAAAGAGTTTTCTTAACATGCAACATGCAGTTGTATATATATTAACACATTAATGAATGAATAACAATGAAGGAATAAAGAAAAGAAATTGATTACATTTTTACATTGTGCACCAGTAACACTTCACCCAATGGCTATGATATTTTTAAAATATGTTCTGAGCATCAAATATGTTGAATTGTGAATTTCCTGTGTTGAATGTTCACCTGTTTACTTTTTCTTTTCTTTTTAGTTGTGAATGTACCACTTTTGTTTCTATGTATCTGTGGTTAACTGATACAGCTAAAGGAAATGTCTGTCATCTTCTGTGGTTTTTACAAACGTTAGGTTTTTGTACAGTCGTCAGTGATTTATTACCAAGGAGAGCACAGTGATAGAGAGCAGAATCTGAGATCTGTAGGTCTTTAATAATAAGTTCAGAAGCATCTGAGGTTGTTTCTGCTCTGACTCGCGATACACTGGGATTGTAGTCATGAACACTAAATGACTTTGCGCCTTTAAGCAGTAAAGACGTTGGTGTGCTGTGAGGATATTGTCTGTACCAGTAAAGCCCAATAAGTCCACTGTTTGTCTCATATGAACATTTTAGAGTAACAGTGTTTGTTTCCTTCCTCACAAAATTGGCATCTTCATCTGTCGGCTCAATTTTATCTGCAAAACTGCCTGCTGTAGAGAACAACATAAAAATAAAGACATAAAAATAAACATTTAAACATTTTTTTTGTAAATATTCCCAAAACATTAACTTATAAATTAATGTATAAAATATTTCTGTTAGTTAATACAAAGTAAACAACTGATGAACTCCTCATCCTCAAACTTCTGCTGTAAACACATTACAACAACAAATATTTCTTTTACATTTATTTTACCAACTGAATCATCATGTTTATGTTTCAGTACAAATCTCCAGCATCCACATAAAGTTTGTGTAGAATATAAAAGACTTACCAATGATTTGAACAACTATGAAAAGAAAGAAGAGGAACATGATGGTTGTGTCTTGCAGTAGATATAAATGTCAGTATCTCTGTGAAACTGTTCAAACTGTATCTCACCACATGAGTACTTTTACTGAGGTGTAGTCATTCTGACAAATGTTATGTGAAGTTTCAAAGGTGAAGTAGGAAAACTTCATGAAGAATTATGTCAGATGTCACCACTGATCTTCAAATAAGGAACCATGCTGTTGCTGCAGAAGGTGAAGTGAAAGTTCTTTTAAAACATCAGACACATTAGTTAAGAGAATCAGTGTATATGACTGGTAAAGGAGAGGTAAGATTATCTTTGTTCATGCTAAACATGTTTAAAGAGGCTGGGTTTGTGTAAAAAACATTATACAATAAGTCTCATGAGATGATTCTAGAGTGAAGCTGGATTTTGTCAGAATATGAAGTTATGTAGAAGAAGAAGTGCACCAGGCAATCATAGTCTCAGCAGCAAGGAGATGATCAGATCCACTTTATTTTTTATCAACCAACATCCAGACGTGTGGAAATGTCACTTTTAATAGTAGATTGAAATATAAAGAAGGAACACAGGTTTAGATTTTGGTTGTTGTCTGTACCAGTGCAGGTAGGTGTTTGTATCACTTATTTCGTATTTGCAGGACAGAGTAACATCATCACCTTCATCTACAGATTTATGAGTAAAAAGTGGCTCTATTGAATCTGCCATGGAGTCACCTGTCATAGAGAAGAGAACACAATGTTATAACTTTTACATGAGTCAGAATTATCAAACCCACATTTTGACTGTTCTTGATACAGAGACTAATTACATTCACTTTAACTTGTAATATGTATACAATAATAATAATAATAATTAAAAAAACTTACCTAGTGAAAGCCACAGACACATGAATATACCAGTGAACATGATGAATAGTTTTAGCTGAATGAAAATATTTTGAGGTCTTTCTGTATCTAATATGTGAACATCATAAAGGTTCATGAAGCTCCACCCACAGCATCACATGACAGAGTCACCAATACTATTGTTATTCTGACATTCAGCATCACATGAACATTTAAACAAACACAAACTTGATTCATGTAATTATGACTACACTGACATTAAATGTACTATATAAAACTTAAAATACTAAAAATATAATCACAATCTATAAAAATGTTACTTGTGTATTGTAGTATTGTTTTAATATTACTGAGAAGAGAAGAGAAGAGAAGAAAAAGAGAAGAGAAACAGAGAAATAGAAGAGAAGAGAAGAGAAGAGAAGAGAATGAAGAGAAAACACTATGCAGTGTTTGTTACAGATGAGTTCATGTTTGACACTTTGAGTATTAATGAGATTCTTATGACAGTTTAGTGTGAAGTGGACAGTTGTGTAGTTTTATCAGAATGGTGTGTCTATAAATGAGTTGAGCTACTAAGAGTAATCAGGGCAGGAGTGAGGATAATATTAGTGCAGTGTGTATGATAGAAGAACAGCTGTAGTTTATATCACAGAGGTTTTATTGTGAAATGAGGATTCATCATCAGAGAATGTGAGCAGGGTTGTGTGGAGCTCTAGTACTTTTCCCACAATAAGATAAGTGACTGCGCCATCTTGTGTTCACCAAGGATAAAAACCTTACACACTAATACATATTTACTCACATACAGGTCATACACACATTGTTAACATTTTCAAACCTAGGAGCAATTTAAAGTCAGAAATTCCTACTAGAGCCACAAAAAAAAACAGTCTAATATTGATAATAATTTCTCCAACTCACCACAATTCAACAATGATGAAAGTGTGACATTCACAGTAAAAAGAAATCACCTTCAGTACTGAACACAATTAGAATTAATTCAAGTACTTCAGCAGGTTAACAGATGTGTGTTCTGAAGTTGTCATTTGTAAAGTTCTGTGTTTTCATGTCTGTGTGGGTTTCTAAAAACATGACTATAGGAAATTTGCTGGGATAAATGTAAGTATGAATGAGTGTGTTAAAGAGTTCTGCAAAGGACTGATATCTTCAGTGAACCTGAAAGCACAGAAATGACAGTGATAATTTAATAAAGAATTAATGCATGTACCAACAAATATATTTTATAAACACAAGAGAGAATCCTTAAAAAGTATTTAAACTTCTCAAAATATTTGTCAGAACTTCCTTCAAAATACTTTTACAAAAGTGTGTCAGTGTTTTGTACAGAGCAGCTGGATTTCCTGTCACTGTGGGCAGAGCACAGTAGTATAGAGCAGAGTCTGATACAGCAGCAGAGATGATCAGATCCACTTCATTATAATTTTAGCATCCATTCGTGCTGGTTTATTGGACTAGAGTTCCAGTCTGCATAATTAAGAAGGAACTCAGGTTTAGATTTTGGATATTGTTTATACCAGTGCAGGTTGTTGTTGTACCAGTGATTTATATCTGCAGGACAGAGTAACATCACCTTCATCTACAGCTTTATGAGTAAAGTGGCTTTATTGAATCTGCCATGGAGTCACCTGTCATAGAGAAGAGAATATAATTTTTTAACCTTTAAATAATCAATCTACATATATTATCCAGAAAAATAAAATTGTATATAATAAAATAAATCTATGTATAACTCACCCACAGAAAGCCACAGACATGAATATAACAGTGAACATGATGAATGGTTTAGCTGAATGAAATATTCTGTGCTCAACCAGTATGATTAGAGTTCAAGCTCCTCCACAGCATCACATGACAGAGTCACCAATGTTACTGACAGACTGTTGATTCTTACTGAAACACACTGGTTTACATTCAGCATCACATACTCTGTGCACATTTTAAGTCATTAAATGCTGCATATTAAAATCAAATTCATTATTACCAGCATATTCTAAACTGTAATATCATCATTTACCACTGATTTTAATGAAATCTTTAAAATATTGGATTGTTACCAACCTGATGTCAGAACTGATGTGACTACTCATCTTTTTCTTATAAAGTGCTGAAAATTAAACTTGATTGACTGTGGGCCAAAATGATTGTTAAAATCAATGTTGCCATGATTTCATTTATCAATTCATTATATTTAGATATTAAATAATAAATAAAGAAACAGCTCAGCTAATGTAGTTTTATTTTCTGCACTTTCTAGTTCAAAATCATAGCACAATGCAAACATAGAAACAATTCCATTAACAGTACAATAGAGTTTAAAACAACGATTCAAGTTATACAATAAAGCCATATGCCTGCAATATCAGTGACTAATGAGAGAACATGAAGTTGGTCAATTATTTTCAAAGTTATGGTAACTTAGTTATGAATCTATGAAATGGCATCTCCTTTTTTTTTATGGTATCATATATGACACATGATGAAATCAGGTCAACAAACTTTGGCCTGATGACTAGTTTCATCTCTGCTCTACACTAAAAGATATAATAAAATTAGTAAACATTGCATGTTTTAATTGCTTTGAATCCTTTGATTTATTTTATTTTGCTGGATTGAGTGAATTGCAGCCTGTCCTACCTGTCTTCTTTCTCATATCTATTATGTTATTGTCACTAGAAATATGATTTAATTTATTATTATGCTTAAAAACTGTTATGCTGCCAATCATTACAGGAGATTCATTGATACAAGATAAATAATATTTAATTACTTTTAGTTTAGGTATGAGTCTGACTGCTTGTATTAATTGATGTACTGTTTCTGTCTACTGCATTTAATATCTGTATAGTTTTTCTCATGTAGATTCTCCTTTCTTTTTTCCATGACAGTAGATGGATTGATTACTCCAGATAACTGTAAGTTTGAATGTTAAAATCAAATCAGATGCGACAGTTAAAATAAAATCATCAAAGTTCAGTGTTCCATACAGTTCTAGGACACATTACTGATCCAGGCTACTTTAAAGATTAGTCTCAGGTAATTGTATTTAGGAATATTGAGACAATAAGTTGTTGTAGATCAATATTTTCATCTCCTGCTGAATTCCATCTGTAATTAAGGCACAATATATTTGTGATTTTCTCAATAACACCTGTGTAGGAAACACTGCTGAACTAATACAAGATTTCTTTTTAAATCTATTGTTAATGAAGGAAAAAGAAAGTTTAGGTTTTACAAAAATACATTACAAATTATCCTAATGATTGTTGATCTTCAAAAAGAAGCTGAAATTATAAACAGGAGGTTGAGCATGCAGAGGTAAACATGTAAACAGCTCCATCTAGTGAGAAAAGCATGAATCTGCTGCAGTCATGTGTGCTTTTGTACAGTGAGTTGTTTCCTGTCACTGTCGTCACAGTACAGTGCAGAGTCTGATACAGCAGCAGAGGAGATGTAGATCCACTTTCTTATTAGTTTTGTCATGTTTTTTGTCAAGACAATACGTGATTGGTTGAGCTTGACAGTCAATTCTTTTATCAATCAGCAGCAGAAACTCTGGTCTTGATCCAGGTTTTGTTGATACCAGTGAAGACTGTAAACTGATCCAGTATATGTGCAGGACAGTGTGATGTTGCTGCCTTCAGTTACAGATAAAGTGGTTTCTTCTGGTTTAATGCTGATATCAGCTTCTACTATACAATCAATTACAAAATATATCATGACCATTTTTCAATAATAAATTTAAGTTTCTGTTCATTAAAATTGATAATGCAATGTGTATAAAACTTGCCAATATCAGCAATAGTGAAGAAAGAAAGAAGAGGAGTAACATTGTGATCCTGAGTGTTTAGTTCAGACCTCCAGCTTTAGAAATAAATATCAGGGTTGTCTCTGATTGTCTCTGATGTCTCACATGTAGCTCCGCCACTCCTTATTTATTCATATTCATCACAACTCTGCTTCATCTCATACTGTAAAAGCGGCCTGACAGATTATTGTGTTACAGGATTCATTCAGTTTGTTTATTCAGTCTGCTGACCATAAATACATACACACATATACACATTTTCATAATGTTGCTCTTACACTACCACAATGAATCAGAAATAAAGTAATAATGATTTTACCAAAGTATAGAACTTTAACATTAGATCAAAGAGTTTAACAGAAATATTACACTCACATTACATCTTGTACACAGTCCTTCTCTTTCACAGGCCCACATCTAATTACACAAAGTAACAAAATAATATATATTATTTATATCTATAATTTTGACATTATTGGTTTTATATATAAATTCTTTACAGTGGTTGACTGAAATCTGAAACTCATTGACATCATAAAGTTTCACCCTTGAGATTTTTAGCAGGACTTTACTGAAGTTGCATTTGTCTTTCTGCCTTCATTTTTTCTTCCGGAAGCTAAGCTTCTCATATCCAGCAAAATAACATGACTTTTCACATACACATGAATGAATGAAGGCAGAAAGATTGATTACGATTTATCAGAAAAACTGAAAAGAAAATGTCATGTATATAATAAAAATATTTGTGAATGTAATGTGAATGATGTGTGTTGGCATCTTTAATCCCTCTTTATTCTTCTTTCTTCACTCAGCTGCATCTCCTACCACAAATGTTTCTTGTGTTTGTGGTTTACTGATAACAAGTAGGTGAAATATCTTTGATGAGTTTTGTACAGTCTTTCACTGACTCTGTATTACTGTGTTTCTAAGCACAGTGATAGAGAACAGAATCTGAGAAACTTTAGACCTCTGATAAAGTTCAGTAGAGACTCTGGTATTTCTGCCTTTAGTGTATCATGAGTGCTATCATAACCACTATATGACC
>NW_025804656.1:0-8057 GCF_014805685.1 Silurus meridionalis | reverse complement strand
ATTAATCCAAATCTTATTATCTAATGTGAAAGGAAAGATTAGAACGCAGCGAGAATCCTTCGCCATGCCTCTGAAACCGCCATTGGACCAGTGGGTGGTTCCCTACACTCTCTCAAGAAAAAAGCTTTATCATCAAAAACTTTTTATTTATTATTTTTTAATAATTTTTCAAAATATTACCTCTTTCATAAAATATTTATTTTGAAAACATTAATTTCACACGTTTTCAAAACGAAAAAACTGTTAAAACAGTAAAAGTGACAAAATATGGTTTAGGAAGTCATTTCTAATTAAAACGTATCAATAGCTTATGTTGGGAAAGGTCGTAAGTGCTGTCAAGAGTGAGCTTCCTAAACGCTGAAAACACGATTTCCACACGATTTCCTACAAGTCTCAGTCTTGTAGAACGAAAGGAAAATGGTTTTTCGAACTAACACTTATTTGCACAGACAGCATGCAATTGACCACAATTCATTTACATGTTTATGATGAAATATGTCATAACAAATCATGTTTTGACAACGAGTGAGCTTCTTAGAGGCTGAAAATACGATTCCCAAGTCTCTTAAAATATTAATTTTCATTTTCATAAAAATTTTTAAATATAAATATGACCACAAAAAGACATGATAGCTAATATGAAAATATTAATTTTATATACAAAAACAGTTTCAAGGTGCAACAAGAAAACGAAAAAAACAGGTGAAATGACAAATTATTTTTAGTTATTAAAAATTAATTTTTTTTTTTTTCCTAAATCATAATTTCATGAAAAATTATAAGATGCAATGACTAAAGGGAAAAATGTGACAACAAATCACTTTTTACCAAAAAAATATATTTTATTCATTACTAGTTATTAAAAACAGATACAAAAAAGTTCTTATTCTTAACTATAAGTAAAAAAACACGGATCCTTCAGTAGATCAGAGAGCAGCACTCCTGATCCTCCTGGTTTATTGTAGTTCAGATTCAGTTCTCTCAGCTGTGATGAGGTGTTTGACCTCAGAGCTGAAACCAGAGCAGCACAACCTTCACCTGTAATACTGCAGCGTCCAGCCTGTAGTGAGATTAACAAGTATAGAACACGCACACGCACACACACACACACAATGAAACAAGAAGAAACTCCAGATTGTTATATGTCTATTTCAGTGTTTGTTATTTATGCATCTTGTTGCTGCTAGAGAGTGTTTAAATTTTTTAAATTATGCTTCAGGTCACACAACATTTTATTAATCTAAAACAGCCATATGACAGAACGTCTCTAGGTCAGAACCCTAGTTCCCCGAGGGAACGAGACGCTGCGTCGAAACGCTATGGGAACACCCCTGCGTGACTGCGCTGTGAACCACGTGTGTAATCTGACCAATAGGCGTTTAGAACGTGACGTCATCAGCGGGCGACGTCGCGTAAACAGGAAGCTACAAATGGCTGCGATATGGACCAGACGCTAGCTCCTGCGAGAGAAGGTAAGCGCCGCAGGGATGCAGGGAGTGTGGCACGGAGATGCAGCGTCTCCTTCCCCTTTGGGGAACTAGGGTTACGGTCGTAACCTAGAGACGTTCCCCTTCAGGAACTCGAGCTGCATCGAAACACTATGGGAACGAGTGTCCAATCACGCCACACTAACCAGACCCTGCCTAGAGAGTGAGGGCCTCGGCACCAGCACGTAGGACAGAGGAGCCTGGAGTGGCTCTAAGGTCAAGGTCATAGAACCTGACAAAGGTCAGCGGGGTGGACCAACATGCAGCATCACAGATGTCCTGGAGTGGCATTCCAGCGGACCAGGCCGTAGAGGCCGCCACACTCCGGGTGGAGTGAGCTTGAACCCCGAGCGGTGCGGGAAGGCCAGAGGACTCGTGAGCCGACACAATCGCATCCACTACCCATCTGCTCAAAGTCTGCTTATTGGCCGGGAAACCTTTCCTGTTAGGGCCGTAGCAGACAAGCAGCTGCTCCGACTCGGACTCGTCCTGAGGAGGTAATTGTCCAGTGCTCGCACCGGACACAGTCGGTGCTGTCGCTCCTGTTCGGGGGCTGTAAACGGAGGAGGGCAGGATGCCTGTAACACGACAGGATGTGAGGGAGCCAAGGCACCTAGCACGCACTCCAGGTTTCGGATAGAGAAACGCTCTGGCCATTCCAGGGGCAGACTCCAGGCGAGACGGGGCCACGGACAGAGCCTGCAGATCCCTGATCCTCTTTAGGGAGGAAATTGCCAACAGGAAGGTGGTCTTAATAGACAAAAACCTAAGGGCCACATCGGCTAATGGCTTGAAGGGGGGCTCAGATAGAGCCGCCAGCACAACTGCCAGATCCCAGACAGGCACTCTGGGTCGCATCTCGGGCCTCAGCCTCCGGGTGCTGCGGAGGAAACGTGTCACCAGTGGGTGCCTACCCAGCGACTGCCCCGCAGGCGGGGAGCCATATGCCGCGATGGCGGACACGTAAACTATAAGGGTCGACACAGGGTTAACCTGCAGCCTGACCTGCTGCGTGTAAGCCTTCCTACTAAAGCCGATGTAGCACGTGGCGGCAGTAGGAAACACCGAGCCTTCAGCGACGATGCTACGCTAGGAGAGAGATAGCTGGCTAGCGTCTCTTCAACACGCATCGCTCCGTACGCCAGCCCCAACCACGTTTGCGTGAGCGAGGTGGTGAGATGAAGCGTGCTGATGCGGGTTTCCCAGGATCTGGACACCTCGTGTGCAGATCAGGAAAAAGGCAGACCCGGCACCGAGGAAGTGACGCAGGACGCGAAAACGCAGAAATCCAGCTTACTGGGTGTGCGCTGCTTCTGCTGCTCCACCGGCCAAGCTAGATCCAGCTTAGCATTGGCTTGCGTCACTACCTCAAGGAGTTTCTCATACAGCACAGGCTGTGAGGAATCCACGGGCTCGCTAGCATCCATCAGCTCACCTTCCTTGGAAGGAGAGGCATGTAATGCCACGCTGCTCGCACTGGGAGAAGAAGCAGCCATCGGGCCTGCTTCCCCGAGAGAGCAGAAGCTCGAATCAGCAGACGAAGTTGTAGCGGACTCATCCGACTCCAACCCCCCCCGCTACATCGGCCTGCGAGCCCCACGAGCGCCGGCGCCACTTGGCTTCAGCAAGAGCGGGACCGGAGCCGCAAGGGAGAGAGCTCTTCTCAAAGAATGCTCTCCGGGAGCGAAGCGTGCGCATAGCCATGCGGCTACAATGCGAGCAATCGACTCCCTCGAGAGCCGATTGTGCATGCTTCACTCCCAGGCAAACAACACACCGATCATGCGAATCCTTACCGGTAATGAAACACGGACATGGATGAACACACTTTCAGAAATTCTGTCTGCCAGCCATCACTTGATCAGAAAAACACAGCGAAACACACGTGGTTCAGAGCGCGGTCACGCAGGGGTGTTCCCATAGCGTTTTGACCGGGCTATAGTTCCTGAAGGGGAACTGCAGGATCTACAGTGTGTAAGTGATGATCTGACCTCAGTATCTCCAGTGTACAGTGTGGATTCTCCAGTCCAGCAGAGAGCAGCTTCACTCCTGAATCCTGCAGGTGATTACTCAGGTCCAGTTCTCTCAGACTGGAGGAGTTTGAACTGAGAACTGAGGACAGAATTCTACAACTTTCACCTGTGAGATTACACACAACCTGGGAGAAATGATGATAAATCAGAACACTGACATCTAAAACACACAAACACTCACACACACACACACGCATAAGAAATATATCAGAACACTGACATTTTACACACACACAAACAAGTTATAAAATATTTGCATGTGTAAACATCAGTATTATGTCAACAACATACATTTTCAAGCAATAAATATTTTCCCAAATTAATCGAATCTCTCTCTCTCTTTCTCTCTCTCTCTCTTCTCTCTCTCTCTCTCTTTATCAGTGGTCATTGTCACAGCAGCTTTAAATAAATAAATAGACTGAATATATTTTAAATTACAAAATCTATCATTTATAAGATTTTAAAAGTAAAATGTTAAATATTTTCTTAATTTTCATCAGAGTTGTTGCTTGTCTAAATTTTACTGTCATTAGGTTTATACTATAATAATGACAATCACATAAACACAGTGTGTAAGTGATGATCTGACCTCAGTATCTCCAGTGTACAGTGTGGATTCTCCAGTCCAGCAGAGCAGCTTCACTCCTGAATCCTGCAGCTTATTCTTACTAAGGTCTAGTTCTCTCAGACTGGAGGAGTTTAAACTGAGAACTGAGGACAGAATTCTACAGCTTTCCTCTGTGAGATCACACACACACAACCTGGGAGAGAAATGATGATAAATCAGAACACTGACATCTCAAACACACACACACACACACAATGAAACAAGAAGAAACTCCAGATTGTTAAACGTCTATTTCAGTGTTTGTTAGATTAGATTAGATTAGATTAGATTAGATTCAAATTTATTGTCATTACACATGTACAAGTACAAGGCAACAAAATGCAGTTTGGGTCTAACCAGAGTGCAATATCAGCAAGTGCAGGATATACAGTTTTTACATGATTTACATAAGTTAAATAGAATGATAATATAGACTATAAACAGTAATTTCAAGAAGTATATGTACTATCAATGTAGTATACAGATTAATATACTGTATATGTACTATGAATATAATTACAGATGAATATGAATATATATGTACTATAAACAATAATATACAGATGAATATATATGTATGTACTGTGAACATGAGATACAGATGCCTATTACTATACACAGAGATTTACAGAAGGGTGTGAACGGTGAACATAATATATTGCTATTACTATAAACAGAAAAAGGGTATATATACAAAGTGTGAGGTGAGAAATTATCAAGTGTCCAAGTGAGCATACGTTTTTGTGTATACAGTCCATTAGCGAAATAACGAAGTGAGAGGTGTGGGGGGAAATGTGGTAGTGTATCAGTGAGTGTCAGAGTTCACTAAAGAGACAGCTCTAGGAAAAAAGCTGTTCTTTAGTCGGTTGGTCCTGAGGCACCTGAAACGCCTGCCAGAGGGCAGAAGAGAAAACAGTCTATGGGCGGGATGAGAGGAGTCCTTAAGAATGCTGCAAGTTCGACACAGACAGCGTTTCTTTTGGATGTCCTCCATTGCTGGGAGTGAAGTCTCTGTGATGCGCTGGGCGGTTTTCACCACCCACTGCAGTGCCTTGCGCTCTGCAACAGAGCAGCTCCCATACCAGACTGTGACACAGCTGGTCAGGATGCTTTCTATTGCGCAGCGGTAGAAGTTAACCAGGATATCCGAGGAGAGCTGATTTTTTAAGTGTCCTCAGGAAAAAGAGGCGCTGGTGAGCCTTCTTGACCAGGCTGGAGGTGTTGATAGCCCAGGACAGGTCCGCCGAGATGTGGATCCCAAGGAACTTGAAACTGGATGGCTCAACAGCCATCCCATTGATGTGGGTGGTGTCATGTGTGCCTCTTGCCTCCTTCCTGAAGTCCACAATAAGCTCCTTTGTCTTGGAGGTGTTAAGGAGCAGGTTATTGTTATTGCACCATGTGGCTAGGTGCTGGATCTCCTCCCTGTAGGCAGTCTCATCATTGTTGGTGATGAGACCAATCACGGTAGTGTCATCTGCAAACTTGATGATGGAGTTAGATCCATTCACAGGCCTGCAGTCGGAGGTGAAGAGGGAGTAGAGGAAGGGTCTCAGCACACAGCCCTGTGGTACACCAGTGTTGAGTGTGATGGTGTTGGAGCAGATGGAGCCAGATCAAACCTGTTGGGGTCTGTTGGTCGGAAAGTCCATGACCCAGTTGCAGGTGGAGGTGTTAATGCCCAGATCTACAAGTTTGGCTATTAACTTGGATGGAATGATGGTATTGAATGCTGAGCTGAAGTCAACAAACAGCATAGGTGCATAAGTGTTCTTATTGGCCAAGTGTATAAGCACAGAGTGCAGTGCCATGGAAACTGCATCTTCTGTGCTCCTATTGCTGCGGTAGGCAAACTGGTGAGAGTCCAATGTGGATGGCAGAGAGCCCTTCAGGTGTGCCAGGACCAGCCTCAAAGCACTTCATGACAATGGGTGTCAGTGCTACAAGGCGGTAGTCGTTCAGGCACGTTGGGTTGGAGTGTTTTGGCACTGGCACAATGGAGGTGCATTTAAAGCAAGTGGGAACAGCTGCTTGGGCAAGAGACAGGTTGAAGATGTCAGTAAGACCCCAGCGAGCTGCTCAGCACATGCCTGAGTACGCATCCAGGGATGTTGTCTGGTCCAGCGGCTTTGTGTGCGCTGATCCGGCTCAGTGCATTGCAGATATCTGTGGAGGAGAGTTTGATTGGAGAGTGATCAGCCGAGTTTGAGCTTTGTGGCAGTTTCTTTGTTGTCTCTCTCAAAGCGAGCATAAAAGTCATTAAGCTCATTCAAAAAGAGGACATCAGTGTCAGCGGGGGTGAAGTGGGAGGATTTGTAATCACTGATGGCTTGGGTCAGAGTTGGAAAAATGCTCCTCTATCTTTTGCTTGTAGCAGTGCTTGGCCTCTTTGATGCCCCTCTTCAGGTTAGCTCTGGATGTGCTGTAGGCCTGAGCGTCACCTGACCTGAAGGCAGTAGTCGTTCCTTCAGCAGGAGGCGCACCTCCTTGTTCATCCATGGCTTCTGATTTGGGTAGGTGATGATCTGTTTCTGGGTAGTAACACTGTCTATGGTTGACTGATGTAATCCAGAACAGAGGAGGTGTAGCAGTCGATGTCTGTGTGAGTGTCCTGGTGGCCTGAGAAGCAAATGTACTCCAGTCTGTGTAAAAACCTTTCCTGAAGTGTGAAATCTGCCTCATGGGCCACACCTTGATGGTTCTCATGATGGCTTCACCCGATTGATGAGGGGTGCATATGTGGGGTGAGAAACAAAGAAAGGTGATCTGACTGTCCCAGGTGGGGATGCAACATAAGATCCAGCCATGTTTGTGTATACATGGTCTAATGTTTTGTTTCCTCAGTGTGACATGAAACATGCTGATGAAATTTTGGGAGCACTGCCTTTAAGTTTGATTGATTAAAATTGTTATTTATGAATGTGGAAAACTATAGCAGTTGTTGCTGCTTTATTTAAATTGTGCTTCAGGACACACAACATTTTATTTATCTGAAACAGTCATATGACAGAAATGCAGGATCTACAGTGTGTAAGTGATGATCTGACCTCAGTATCTCCAGTGTACAGTGTGGATTCTCCAGTCCAGCAGAGAGCAGCTTTACTCCTGAATCCTGCAGGTTATTCCCACTCAGGTCCAGTTCTCTCAGACTGGAGGAGTTTGAACTGAGAACTGAGGACAGAATTTTACAGCTTTCCTCTGTGAGATCACTCCCACACAACCTGGGAGAGAAATGATGATAAATCAGAACAATAACGTCTCAAACACACAAACACACAGACACACACATACACACACACACAAACACTGGGAGAGAAATGATGATCAGTGGAGTAAAGTAATAAATTACAAATTCTCTGGTTACTGTAATTGAGTAGTTTTTCTCAGAAATTGTACTTTATTAAGTAGTTTAAAAACAGTGAACATTTACTTTTACTTGACTACATTTTCCCTCAACCTGCCGTCACTACTTTATCCCCCTGTTTCCTGCTGCACTGCTGTAAAAACCATTATGGGTAAAACTTTCACCAGAAGTAGTAGCAGCCTTTACTGACTTACCGATGCCAATATGTTGTGTTTATGTGCAGTTTGTTTTTCAGGTGGGAAAATGTTAAAATGCAGTAAAAAGCTCAGGAAAAACACGTGCTGTTTGTGTTTACACTTATAACCAGATGAAGCTTAATTTGTGTCTTAAAGAACCGTGTTTATAGAGAAAATTATAGTCTTTCTTACTCTTTATTTACTTTCCCCCACAGGATTGTAGCTTTTAGATGTAAAACACTAGTTAGTGTTTCTACTATTAGCCTAATGCTAATGCTAATACTAATAATATAATACAATCATCATTAATTAATTTCACTTTATATTAGGAGTCTAATGACCCTGTGCATATGTTATTATATTTTAAATGACTATTGTAGGTACAATGAT
>NW_025804655.1:0-8143 GCF_014805685.1 Silurus meridionalis | reverse complement strand
TTTATTAACCTCCTCAACACATCCAGAATCAGTTAAAATATAAACCCTTATTATTAATACCTTATTTTATTTAAAACTACAACATGAATCATATTAAAAGGATACCGTCTCAAGGTTACGAACGTAACCCTAGTTCCCCGAGGGAACGAGACGCTGCGTCGAAACGCTATGGGAACGCCCCTGCGTGACCACGCTCTGAACCACGTGTGAAATCTAGCCAATAGGCAAGCCGTGACGTCATAGACAGGCGACGTCGCGTAAACCAGGAAGCTACAAGATGGCTGTGCGGTGGTAGCGACATTAGCTTCTGCAAAGAGAGAAGGTAAGCGCCGCGGGATGCAGGGAGTGTGGCGGAGGCGCGGCGTCTGTTCCTCGGGGAACTAGGGTTACGTTCGTAACCGAGGCGTTCCCCTTCAGGAACTCGAGCTGCGTCGAAACGCTATGGGAACGAGTGTCCAATCACGCCACACTGACCAGACCCTGCCAAAGAGTGAGGGCCTCGGCACCAGCACGTAGGACAGAGGAGCCCGGGGTGGCTCTGAGGTCGAGGCCATAGAACCTGACAAAGGCCAGCGGGTGGACCAACCCAGCGTCACAGACGCCCCGGAGTGACACTCATGTGCACCCGGCCGCAGAGGCCGCCACACTCCGGCGGGGCGAGCCCTGACCTCGATCGGGGCGGGGACCAGGACTCGCAGCTGAACAACTGCACCAACCACCCCCCAAGGACTCGTCCTGTGGAGATAAGCACCCAGTGCTCGCACTGGACACAGCCGGTCTCGTAACCCTGGTCGGGGCTATAATAGAGGAGGGCAGAATGCCTGTAACACGACACATCGTGTGGGAGCACCTGGCCCCGTGTAAGAACACTCTGGGCATGCCAGGGGGCAACTCCAGGTGGGACGAGGCAACTGCCAAGTCCCAGACAGGCACTCCGAGTCGTGTCCCGGGCCACAGCCTCCGGGCGCCGCGGAGGAAACGTGTCACCAATGGGACCTACCCAGCGAACACGGAAACCCTCAGGGTCGAAGGGGTTAACCCTGCGGCAAACTGTACCTGCAAAAACACCAGAACTGAACCGACCGGGCAGTCATCTGGGTCCAAGTCATGGTGCTCACACCGTGACGCGAACAGTCGCCATCGTGCGGCATACAACCTCCTCATGGAGGGAGCTCTGGAGTGGAGAGGGGCCTCTACTACCTCGGTAGAGAGAACAGCCGCTACAAACCGTGTCCCCTCAGGGGCCACAGGCTCCACAACACCGGGCAGGGGTGAACCAGGGTTCCGCCCGCCAACCAGGTGCTACCGGAGGAGACAGAGTCCCTACCGCAAAACTTTCCCAGAACTCCCGAGAGCAGCGCAATCGGGGAAAGGCGTACAGGCGTAGCCTCGGCCAAGACCGTCCCACGGCAGCCACTGTCTCGACAGGGCGTCTGCTCAGGCATCCAACCGTCCCGGGATGTAACCGGCTCTAAATGAGAGGAGTTCGTCCCGGGACCACAAGAGGACCCCTTGCGCCCGTTGCTCGCAAGGGCGAGACCGGAGGTCCCCCCGGTGGACGATGTACGAGACCACCGCAGCATTGTCGGCGGACCAACACATAGCGATCTCTAAGGACTGGGAGAAAGAGTTGTAACTCCAACAACACTGCCAGCACCTCCCGGCAACCTATGTGCCACAAGAGACGCGGGCCGCTCCACAGACCCTGAGAGGAGTGGCCACTCATGACCGCTCCCCACCCCGTGATGGGCGCCCGTCGTTAGCGTTGTGACGACGACAAGGAGTCCCTAAACGGGCCTCGGGACAGAACGTAAGGTTCTACCATGCAACCAAGGCTCGTGGGCACACCGTAAGACCTTGATGTGATGACACAGACTCCCTCAGGGGGAGAACCTACTGCCCGGAGCCACCACTGGAGGGGCCACATGCGGACACTGCCGACATGAGACCCAGCAGCCTCTGGAACTGCCTCACAGTGACCAGGCGGCCTGCCCCTACCCTCCTGACTGCAGTGAGGATGACTACAAACCGGGCGGGAGACAACCGTGCCGCAACTCGGCCGAGTCCCACACCACGCCGAGAAAGTGGCCCTCCGCGCTGGGAAAATACACACAACCCGGCGTCCCAGACCGAACCCCAGTACCTTCATGCAGGCGGGAACAGCACCTCAATGCCAAACCGCCAGGTGGTCTAACGAGCCACCATCAACCAATCGTTGATATAATACAGAACGCGGATGCCCTGAAGCCGCAGCGGGTCAGTGCTGCGTTCACGCACTCTGTGAAGGCACGGGTGAGGCGCTAGGCCGCACGGAAGGACCGATATTGGTAAGCCGCCCGAAAGCAACCTCAGGAACCTCCGTGCGCGGTGAAGGACGGCTGCATGGGAGCATGCAACCTCCAGATCTAGCGTATGACAAATCAGTCCTTGGACATGACCTGAGACACGACCTCTCTAAACGAGAAACCTGAACCCGAGCCCCAAAAAGTGAGTGGTTCAAGTAGCAGAGATCCAGAATGGGACGCAACCCACCGTCCTTCTTGAACAACGAAGCACGGGCCGTAGCAGCCTGACTCGCAAACTGAGAGGGGAACCACCTCGATGGCCCTTTCCCCAGGAGTGTGCGCACTCCTGTTCCAGGACCAGGGTTTGCACGGGTCCCGCCAGGGCGGGACACACCCGTCGAGCCGGGAGGAGAAGATGCGAACCGGTGCGCAACCCTTCTTCACAGTCGCAGGACCCCGAGAGACTCCAGGCAGCCCTAAGACTGACAAAGTCTCCACAGGAGAACCAACCCCTCGGGCTGGCCCCGACCCACTCAGAGCGGCTGGAGCGCTGCTCTGCAGCCGACCACACCACCTGAGAGGTGGCGGAACCCCCCCTGTCCGCAGCGATCACGCGGGCGGAATACGGGGAGCAAACCGCTGGAGAAGCTGCGCCCTGAACACGACCCGTGGCAGGGCTGACAGACAGTC
This sequence comes from Silurus meridionalis, assembly GCF_014805685.1. NCBI lineage: Eukaryota > Metazoa > Chordata > Actinopteri > Siluriformes > Siluridae > Silurus > Silurus meridionalis. The sequence continues at coordinate 5,168 of NW_025804655.1, read as the reverse complement.
CTCCTGAACCCAAACGGCAGGAGCAGCGTGCTGCGGCCGTTGAAGCCTCCTGAGAGGCGGCGGAACCCCGTCCGCAGCGATCATACGGGCGGAATACTGGGAGCAAACCGCTGAGAAGCTGCGCCTGAACACGACCCGTGGCAGGGCCAACAGACAGACCTCCTGAACCCGAGCGGCAGGAGCAGCGTGCTGCGGCCGTGAAGCCCCTGAGAGGCGGCGGATGACACCCATCCGCAACGAACTGTCGAGCGGAAATAAGGGAGTTAACCGCTAGAGGGAGGCAGCGTCCCGAACACCCTGTGGCAGGGCCGACAGACCGGCCTCCCGGCGGTGCCAGGGAGGGACGAGCACCGTAGCATGAGGTGCGCACCGCCCTCCAAAATGCAAGCCATCAGGCCTACGCACCATAGCCCGTTCACCAGAGGCGAGGACGACCCTCAGGCCGTCCAGCCCCTCCTCGGCCTAGAGAGTCGCCAGGGCCCCTAGGACCGCCCAGCAGTCGGGTGGCAACACTCTCACCGGGCCATCTCGCTGTGCCTGGGCGTACCAGGCGCGGCTGCCGCTGAGCAGCTCCATCGAGCAGCGAGGCACTACCACTGAAACGCCACCGCGGCCTCCTGAACCCGCCAGCAATCACCCTTACCCACAGCGTCACCAGGTCAGGCCAGGAGGGACACCATGACGCTCAGAAGGAAGCTCGCATCATCCCCATAGCAGGCCAGCCTGGTATGCCTGCAACACACTCATCGTGTGGAAGCAACCTGTAGCCTGACCTGCCGCGCAGCTACCCACCAGAGCCAAGCGGCGCTTCGTAGGCAAACCGATAGCCGTCACAGACGCAACACTCGGGGAGAGATAGCTAGCTAGCATCTCCACCACAAGCGGCAACGTCCGTAGCCGCGCCACGCAGATCCAATAACATTCGGCGCTGGCGAAGAACATCGGAAAAGCATGCGCGTCCACGGGCCTCCCAGGACCCAGACACCTCGGTGCGCAGATTAGGAGGCGCTGAGGCTGTGACACAGTGCAGGAAACGCACAACCAGCTCACTGGCGCGCTGCTCCGCCACACGACCGGCCAAGCTAATCCAGCTCGGACCGGCCCGTGCCACGACCACAAGGAGCTCCATATACAGCACAGGCTGTGAGGAGGCCGCAGGCTCGCCAGCATCCACCAGCTCAACCTCCTCGGAGAGAGAGACATGTAATGCTGCGCCGCCCGCACCGGGAGAAGAAGCAGCCGCCAGGCTCCACAACACCGGGCAGGGGTGAACCAGGGTTCCGCCCGCCAACCAGGTGCTACCCGGAGGAGACAGAGTCCCTACCGGCAAAACTTTCCCAGAACTCCCGAGAGCAGCGCAATCGGGGAAAGGCGTACAGGCGTAGCCTCGGCCAAGACCGTCCCACGGCAGCCACTGTCTCGACAGGGCGCCTGCTCAGGCATCCAACCGCCCCGGATGTAACCGGCTCTAAATGAGAGGAGTTCGTCCCGGGACCACAAGAGGACCCCCTGCGCCCGTTGCTCGCAAGGGCGAGACCGGAGGTCCCCGTGGACGATGTACGAGACCACCGCAGCATTGTCGGCGGACCAACACATAGCGATCTCTAAGGACTGGGAGAAAGAGTTGTAACTCCAACAACACTGCCAGCACCTCCCGGCAACCTATGTGCCACAAGAGACGCGGGCCGCTCCACAGACCCTGAGAGGAGTGGCCACTCATGACCGCTCCCCACCCCGTGATGGAAGCGCCCGTCGTTAGCGCACGCGACGACAAGGAGTCCCTAAACGGGGCCTCGGGACAGAACGTGGTTCTACCATGCAACCAAGGCTCGTGGGCACACCGTAAGACCTTGATGTGATGACACAGACTCCCTCAGGGGAGAACCTACTGCCCGGAGCCACCACTGGAGGGGCCACATGCGGACACTGCCGACATGAGACCCAGCAGCCTCTGGAACTGCCTCACAGTGACCAGGCGGCCTGCCCCTACCCTCCTGACTGCAGTGAGGATGACTACAAACCGGGCGGGAGACAACCGTGCCCGCAACTCGCCGAGTCCCACACCACGCCGAGAAAGTGGCCCTCCGCTGGGAAAATACACACAACCCGGCGTCCCAGACCGAACCCCAGTACCTTCATGCAGGCGGAACAGCACCTCAATGCCAAACCGCCAGGTGGTCTAACGAGCCACCATCAACCAATCGTTGATATAATACAGAACGCGGATGCCCTGAAGCCGCAGCGGGTCAGTGCAGCGTTCACGCACTCTGTGAAGGCACGGGTGAGGCGCTAGGCCGCACGGAAGGACCGATATTGGTAAGCTTCAGCCCAAGCAACCTCAGGAACCTCCGTGCGCGGTGAAGGACGGCTGCATGGGAGCATGCAACCTCCAGATCTAGCGTATGACAAATCAGTCCTTGGACATGACCTGAGACACGACCTCTCTAAACGAGAAACCTGAACCCGAGCCCCAAAAAGTGAGTGGTTCAAGTAGCAGAGATCCAGAATGGGACGCAACCCACCGTCCTTCTTCGGAACAACGAAGCACGGGCCGTAGCAGCCTGACTCGCAAACTGAGAGGGGAACCACCTCGATGGCCCCTTTCCCCAGGAGTGTGCGCACTCCTGTTCCAGGACCAGGGTTTGCACGGGTCCCGCCAGGCGGGACACACCCGTCGAGCCGGGAGGAGAAGATGCGAACCGACAGTGCGCAACCCTTCTTCACAGTACGCAGGACCCCGAGACTCCAGGCAGCCCTAAGACTGACAAAGTCTCCACAGGGAGAACCAACCCCTCGGGGCTGGCCCCCGACCCACTCAGAGCGGCTGGAGCGCTGCTCTGCAGCCGACCACACCACCTGAGAGGTGGCGGAACCCCCGTCCGCAGCGATCACGCGGGCGGAATACGGGAGCAAACCGCTGGAGAAGCTGCGCCTGAACACGACCGTGGCAGGGCCAACAGACAGACCTCCTGAACCCGAACGGCAGGAGCAGCGTGCTGCGGCCGTGCTGAGAGGCGGCGGATGACACCCATCCGCAACGAACTGTCGAGCGGAAATAAGGGAGTTAACCGCTAGAGGGAGGCAGCGTCCCGAACACCCTGTGGCAGGGCCGACAGACCGGCCTCGGCGGTGCCAGGGAGGACGAGCACCGTAGCATGAGGTGCGCACCGCCTCCAAAATGCAAGCCATCAGGCCTCGCACCATAGCCCGTTCACCAGAGGCGGGGCGACCCTCAGGCCGTCCAGCCCCTCCTCGGCCTAGAGAGTCGCCAGGGCCCCTAGGACCGCCCCGCGGAGTCGGGTGGCAACACTCTCTCACCGGGCCATCTCGCTGTGCCTGGACGTACCAGGGCGCGGCTGCCGCTGAGCAGCTCCATCGGAGCAGCGAGGCACTACCACTGAAACGCCACCGCGGCCTCCTGAACCCGCCAGCAATCACCCTTACCCACAGCGTCACCAGGTCAGGCCAGGAGGGACACCATGACGCTCAGAAGGAAGCTCGCATCATCCCCATAGCAGGCCAGCCTGGTATGCCTGCAACACACTCATCGTGTGGAAGCAACCTGTAGCCTGACCTGCCGCAGCGCTACCCACCAGAGCCAAGCGGCGCTTCGTAGGCAAACCGATAGCCGTCACAGACGCAACACTCGGGGAGAGATAGCTAGCTAGCATCTCCACCACAGCGGCAACGCCCCGTAGCCGCGCCACGCAGATCAATAACATTCGCGCACAGCGAAGAACATCGGAAAAGCATGCGGCGTCCACGGGCCTCCCAGGACCCAGACACCTCGGTGCGCAGATTAGGGGAGGCGCTGAGGCTGTGACACAGTGCAGGAAACGCACAACCAGCTCACTGGCGCGCGCTGCTCCCGCCACACGACCGGCCAAGCTAATCCAGCTCGGACCGGCCCGTGCCACGACCACAAGGAGCTCCATATACAGCACAGGCTGTGAGGAGGCCGCAGGCTCGCCAGCATCCACCAGCTCAACCTCCTCGGAGAGAGAGACATGTAATGCTGCGCCCGCACCGGGAGAAGAAGCAGCCGCCAGGCATGCTTCCCCTAATATCGAAATTTCATCCACCTCGGAGGAAGAAATACAGAGCACCGCGTCACACACACCGGAAAAGAACCGATACCAAACGAGCGCAATCCCGGGAACGGGAGCTCGCTAGCAGCCGGAGCGCATAGCCACACGGCTAAAGCTAACAGCCGATACCATCGAGAGCCAAAGCCTCGGGAGGCGCTCACCTCGGAGAGCGCTCTCTGAAATTCTCCACCTCGGAGGAAGAATACGGAGCACCGCGAACGCACCGGGAAGAACCGTCACCAAACGAGCGCAATCCCGGGCAGGAGCTCGGCTAGCAGCCAGGAGCGCATAGCCACACGGCTAAAATGCTAACAGCCGATACCATCGAGAGCCAAAGCCGCGCGCTCACCTCGAGAGCGCTCCCGTCACCCACCTCGGAGGAAGAATACGGAGCACCGCGTCACACGCACCGGAGAATGAACCGCCAAACGAGCGTAATCCCGGGAACGGGAGCTCGCTAGCAGCCGGAGCGCATAGCCGCACGGCTAAAATGCTAACAACCGATACCCTCGAGAGCCGACTAAGCACGCTCCTAAGCTAAGCAAACAACACATCGGCTGCGTGTCACCCCCCCCGAAATGAATCGGGGCAAGCAGGAGACACGCAGACAGAATTTTGCCTGCATATAAGCTCATGACTGCACAGATAACACACTCAAAGCGCTTACCTGAACTAGCAGAAGCTAATGTCGCTACCACCGCACAGCCATCTTGTAGCTTCCTGGTTTACGCGACGTCGCCTGTCTATGACGTCACGGCTTGCCTATTGGCTAGATTTCACACGTGGTTCAGAGCGTGGTCACGCAGGGCGTTCCCATAGCGTTCGGCGCAGCTCGAGTTCCTGAAGGAACAACTGTTACAATTACCAATTACCACCAAACATTCCAGTGGATACAAAGGAAGGCTGACAGGCCACGGGTGCAGGCCCACTTTAACCCCAAAAAGGTTCACCCAAAATGGTGCCTGTAAAGGAAAACACATCAACACACACACGCACGCGCACACCCACACACACGCACGCAAAGTGCCACACACCGTAAATTCATAAGATTCACACAGCATGCAGTGTAAACCGTAGCAA
>NW_025804654.1:0-8240 GCF_014805685.1 Silurus meridionalis | reverse complement strand
TTCTATGTAGGAGATGCAACCTGAAGGAGACTGTAAGGTGTTGGCAGGGGACAGTGTAGCTAGACAGCATCGGATGGTGGTCTGTAGGATGGTTTTGGAGGCGAAGAAGAAGGAGGATCATAGAGTGACGTATAAGAGTGGAGGAAGGTGCACACAGGTGGACTATGTTCTATGTAGGAGATGCAACCTGAAGGAGACTGTAAGGTGTTGGCAGGGGACAGTGTAGCTAGACAGCATCGGATGGTGGTCTGTAGGATGGTTTTGGAGGCGAAGAAGAAGAGGAGGAGAGTGAGGACTGAAAGAAGATTAAGATGGTGGAAACTGAAGGAGGAAGATATGACATAGCTGATATGATGGAGAGGAGAAATGTAGAGATGTTGTGTGTTCAGGAGACCAAGTGGAAAGGGAGTAAGGCCAGGAACATTGGAGGTGTTTAAACTGTTCTATCATGGTGTGGATGGAAAGAGAAATAGTGTAGGGGTGATTCTGAAGATAGAGTACAGTAAGAGTGTAGTGGCGGTGAAGAACGTTTCTGATAGGGTGATGATCGTGAAGCTGGAAGTTGAAGGGATAATGATAAATGTCATCAGTGCCTATGCTCCACAAGTCGGCTGTGAGGTGGAGGAGAAGGAAAGATTCTGGAGTGAATTAGATGAAGTGGTAGATGGTGTACCTAGGAAAGAACGATTGGTGATTGGGGCAGACTTTAATGGGCATGTAGGTGAAGGTAACAGAGGTGATGAGGAGGTGATGGGTAGGTATGGCCTAAAGGAGAGGAATGTGGAAGGGCAGATGGTGGTAGATTTTGCTAAAAGGATGGAAATGGCAGTGGTGAACACTTATTTTGAGAAGAAGGAGGATCATAGAGTGACGTATAAGAGTGGAGGAAGGTGCACACAGGTGGACTATGTTCTATGTAGGAGATGCAACCTGAAGGAGACTGTAAGGTGTTGGCAGGGGACAGTGTAGCTAGACAGCATCGGATGGTGGTCTGTAGGATGGTTTTGGAGGCGAAGAAGAAGAGGAGGAGAGTGAGGACTGAAAGAAGAATAAGATGGTGGAAACTGAGGGAGGAAGAGTGTAGCATGAGGTTCAGGGAAGAGGTCTGACAGGGGCTCGGTGTTGGTGGAGGTGTTGGATATTTTGGAAACTACTGCAGGAGTGATTAGGGAGGCAGCTAGAAAAGTACTCGGTGTGACATCTGAAAAATGGAAAGGAAGACAAGGAGACGTGGTGGTGGAATAAGGAAGTACAGGAGAGCATAAGGAGAAAGAGGTTGGCAAAACAGAAGTGGGATCGACAGACTGATGAGAAAAGTATGCAGGAGTACAAGGAGATGCGGCAGCAGGTAAAGAGGGATGTGGCGAAAGCCAAGAAAAGGCATATGACAAGATGTTGGACACTAAGGAAGGAGAAAAGGATTTGTAACGATTGGCCAGGCAGAGGGACCGAGCTGGGAGGGATGTGCTGCAAATTAGAGCAATAAAGGATGGAGATGGAAATGTGTTGACTAGTGAGGAGAGTGTGTTGAGAAGATGGAGGGAGTATTTTGAGCAGCTGATGAATGAGGAAAATCAGAGAGAGAAGGTTGGATGATGTGGATTTGGAGAAGCAGGAAGTGGATAGGATTAGTAAGGAGAAAGTGAGAGCAGGATTAAGAGGATTAGGAGTTGAAAGTCGGCTGGACCAGATGACATACCTGTAGAAGCGTGGAGATGTTTAGGAGAGATGCAGTGGAGTTTTTAACGAGATTGTTTGACAAGATTCTGGAAGGTGAGAGGATGCCTGAGGAATGGAGAAGGAGTGTGCTGGTATAGATCTTTAAGCATAAGGGAGATGTGCAGACCTGCAATAACTACAGGGGCATAAAGTTGATCAGTCACACAATGAAGTTATGGGAAAGAGTAGTGGAAACCAGGCTGAAAGAAGAGGTGACCATCTTTGAAGTGTGCAGTAGGAACGACGGACTGGTTCAGGGTGAAGGTTGGACTGCATCAAGGATCGGCCCTGAGCCCTTTCCTGTGTGCAGTGGTGATGGACAAGTTGACGGACAAGGTCAGACAGGAGTCTCCCTGGCCTATGATGTTTGCGGATGATACTGTGATATGTGGTGAGAGTAGGTTGCAGGTTGAGAAGAGTCTGGAGAAGTGGAGGTACAAGCTGGAGAGAAGGGGAATGAAAGTCAGTAGGGGTAAGACAGAGTACATGTGTGTGAATGAGAGGGAGGGCAGTAGAGGGGTGGTTGCAGGGAGAAGAGGTGGAGAAGGTGGAGGAGTTCAGGTACCTGAGGCAACAGTGCAAAGTAATGGAGAGTGTGTTAGAGAAGTGAAGAAAAGAGTGCAGGCAGGGTGCAGTGGATGGAGAAGAGTGATAGCAGGAGTGATTTGTGATAGTAGGGTATCTGCAAGAATGAAAGGGAAAGTTTATAGGACTTTGGTGAGACCTGAGATGTTGTATGGATTGGAGACGGTGACATTGAGTAAAAGACAGGAGGCGGAGCTGGAGGTAGCAGAGCTGAAGATGTTAAGGTTTTCGTTGGGAGTGACGAGGATGGACAGGATTAGAAACAAGTTTATTAGAGGGACAGCACATGTAGGACGTTTTGGTGACAAGGTGAGGGAGGCGAGATTGAGATGGTTTGGACATGTGCAGAGGAGGGACATGAGTTATATTGGTAGAAGAATGCTGAGGATGGAGCCACCAGGAAGAAGGAAAAGAGGAAAGCCAAGGAGGAGGTTCATGGATGTGGTGAGGGAAGACATGCAGGTAGTTGGTGTGAAAGAGGCAGATGTAGAGGACAGGGTGGTATGGCGACAGATGATCTGCTGTGGCGACCCCTAATGGGAGCAGCCGAAAGAAGAACAAGAAGAAGAAGAAGTGTTATTTACTACATTAGCATTATTTACCACAGTAGCATTATGTATTAGATGATGATCATGTTTTATTGCCACAAATATTGGATTTCCTGTAAGCAGCTGGTTCCTCACTCGGACAGTGCTTTTATCTCTCCACCTCCACAACGTGTCTTCTATCATTCCTGTAAAATTCTCCTCAGCTTGTTCTTAAAGTCTGCACTTTAATATCCATGTAGAACAAGAGAGAAGCTCCACAGCAGTGATCTTTATTAAAAGCAGCAAAAACTCTACAGCCTGGGATTGGAGAAGTGCAGTGATGTGATGCAAATATCTGCTCATGTTCCTCTTCCATCTTCTGCATCTTCTCATTTGTTCTCAAGAAATGTTCTACCAAAAATATTATATAAGCATGACGAAATGTTGAAGGACAAATGATACTTTTAAATCAAATCCTGGTTTCCTTGAAGCAGAGATAATTACCTGCTGCTGATCATCAAACACCTCCTTCTAGTTTTCTGTTTCTGATTCACTTCTTTCTCTTCTAGATTTTAATGGTGATTAACAAGTGTGTGTGAAGACTCCAGTGTTCCTGCATTTCTGCAAACCGAGAACACGTTTATCTACAGGATCTGAGGAGTTGATGTGAAAAAGCCCAGAGCAGAAGGAGTCCAAATCACATTATTAAATACTAACTAAAGGACAAAGTAATACGAGTTTCTATCTTTATGCTACAGGATCAGACCCAATCCATTCTTTATTTTCTCTCTGATCTGATCTCGATTTCTAACTAGTATCAGGTGATCAACACAGTATCGGATTAGTGCCATCTTTAGTGCCTGCATACACACACACACACACACACACACACACACACACACACACACACACACACACACACACACACACACACACACGGATGTATATAATATGTATATGATGTATTATATAATATTTCCTACATTTCCCTATATTTCTTTCTTTCTACACCACTTTTTGGGAACTTTCCCCACGAATAAAGTTTTATCTTAAAGGCTTAATATCTTCTATTTTGTTATTTTTTTATTATTATTATGCACAGTCAAGTCAAGTCAAGTGGCTTTTATTGTCATTTTTACTATACAGTGGTACACAGTACACAGTAAAAACAAAACAACGTTCCTCCGGAACCCTGGTGCTACACTAAACAACACAACAACATAAAGTGCATCGAGTGCAGCCTGGTGCAAACAGTGCAAACAAAAGAACAGTACAGACAGACAGAGTGCAGACAGACAACACAAGACAAAAGACAAAAACCAAGTATAGCGCCGACTAGTAAACCTACTGTATACTTACATATACAGTACTGTGTGAGGAGAAATGTAAAAACTATACCCAGGAGAGAATACAAACAGAACAGAGCAATGTAGTGCAAAAAAACAGCAGCACGGAGGTGCAAAGACAGCATGTAAACATTCTACTGAATACAAAAGGTGCAAAAACAGCATGTAAACATTATACTGAGTACAAGGTGCGAGTATAAATAATAATAAATAAGTAAATGGTGGTGGAGTGGATCGAGATGAGTGAGATCGAGATGAGTGATGATTGTGTTTAGTCCAGGTTGTACAGTTCAGTAACACACATACTGAGTGTGTGTGTGTGTGTGTGTGTGTGTGTAAGTGAGTGTGTGTGAGTTCTGTTCAGTTCTTTGTATTGAGAAGCCTGATGGCTTGTGGAAAGAAACTGTTACACAGTCTTGTTGTGACGGCCGAATGCTTGGAACCGTTTTCCTGATGGTAGGAGGGTGAAGTATGTGTGTGAGGGGTGTGTGTGATCGTCCACAATGCTGTGTGCTTTGCGGATGCAGCGTGTGGTGTAAATGTCCATGATAGAGGGGAGAGAGACTCCGATGATCTTCTCAGCTGTCCTCACTATCCTCTGTAGGGTCTTGCGATCCGAGACGGTGCAATTCCCAAACCAGGCAGTGATGCAGCTGCTCAGGATGCTCTCAATGGTCCCTCTGTAGAACATGGACAGGATGGGGAGGAGATGGGCTTTCCTCAGCCTTCTCAGGAAGTAGAGACGCTGCTGGGCTTTCTTGGTGATGGAGCTGGTGTTATGACCAGGTGAGGTTGTCCGCCAGATGAACACCAAGGAATTTGGTGCTCTTGACGATCTCCACAGAGGATCCATCGATAATCAGTGGAGATTGATCGCTCTGTGCTCGCCTGAAGTCCACAACCATCTCTTTCGTTTTGTCCACGTTCAGAGACAGGTTGTTTGCTCCACACCAGGCAGTTAACCGTTGCACCCCTTCTCTATATGCTGACTCATCGTTCTTGCTGATTAGACCCACCACGGTCGTGTCATCAGCGAACTTGATGATGTGGTTCGAGCTGTGCATTGCTACACAGTCGTGAGTCAGCAGAGTGAACAGCAGTGGACTGAGCACACAGCCGTGAGGGGCTCCAGTGCTCAGTGTGGTGGTGCTGGAGATGCTGTTTCCGATCCGGACTGCCTGAGGTCTCCCAGTCAGGAAGTCCAGGATCCAGTTGCAGAGAGAGGTGTTCAGGCCCAGAAGGTTCAACTTCTCGATCAGGTGCTGAGGAATGATTGTGTTGAATGCTGAACTGAAATCAATGAACAGCATTCGTACATACGAGTCCTTGTTATCCAGGTGGGTGAGGGCCAGGTGGAGGGTTGTGGAGATGGCATCGTCCGTGGAACAGTTTGGACGATACGCAAACTGCATGGGGTCCAGGGAGGGTGGAAGCTGTGTCTTGATGTGCCTCATGACGAGCCTCTCGAAGCACTTCATCACGATGGGTGTGAGCGCGACGGGACGGTAGTCATTGAGGCAGGAGACAGTCGATTTCTTTGGCACAGGAACGATGGTCGTCGTCTTGAGGCACGTGGGAACAACGTTACTGCTCAGGGAGATGTTGAAGATGTCAGTGAAGACATCTGCTAGTTGTTCTGCACATTCCCTGAGCACTCTGCCAGGAATGTTGTCAGGTCCAGCAGACTTCCGTGGGTTAACTCCGCATAGAGTTTTCCTCACTTCAGCTGTGGTTAGACAGAGCACCTGGTCAGTGGGAGGAGGGATGGACTTCCTCGCCACCACATTGTTCTGTACCTCAAACGGGGCGTACAAATCGTTCAGCGCATCTGGGAGGGAGGCATCACGGTCACAAGCAGGTGATGTGGTCTTGTAATTCGTGATCGCCTGGATGCCCTGCCACATGCGCCGGGTGTCTCCACTGTCCTGGAAGTGGTTGTGGATTTTCTTCGCATGTGCACGCTTTGCCTCTCTGATAGCACAAGACAGTTTGGCCCTTGCTGTTTTTAAGGCCGTCTTGTCCCCTGTTCTGAAGGCAGAGTCTCTTTGTTTCAACAGCGCACGCACATTTGCAGTCATCCACGGCTTCTGGTTGGAGCGTGTAGTGATGGACTTGGAGATGGTCACATCGTCAACGCACTTGCTGATGTAGCAGGTCACTGATGACGTGTACTCCTCCAAGTTAATGGAATCGCCGTAGGTTGCAGCCTCTCTAAATATGTCCCAGTCAGTGCACTCAAAACAGTCCTGAAGAGCAGAAGTAGCTCCTTCTGGCCAGGTTTTCACCTGTTTCAGAACCGGTTTAGAGCGTCTGATGAGCGGTCTGTATGCTGGAATCAACATAACAGAGCTGTGGTCTGAGTATCCGAGATGGGGGCGGGGCTCCGCACGATACGCTCCAGGGATGTTTGTGTAAACAAGATCCAGCGTGTTCGCTCCTCTCGTTGCAAAGTCCACATGCTGATGGAGTTTAGGAAGCACAGTCTTGAGATTCACATGGTTGAAATCTCCGGCGATAATAAACAATCCGTCGGGGTGAGCATTCTGCAGGTCGCTAATAGCGCCGTAGAGTTCACTCAGTGCCTCCTTAGCATTAGCACTGGGAGGAATGTACACTCCGACGATGTAAACAGTGGTGAATTCCTGTGGTAAATAAAAAGGTCTGCATCTAACAGTCACAAACTCCACTAGCGATGAGCAGTAGCTTGAAACAAGCTCAGAGTTTTTACACCATTCCGTGTTGATATAAACACACACGCCACCACCGCGAGTCTTACCGCACAGAGCTGCATTTCTGTCGGCTCGAAACACGGTTAGCCCATCTAGCTGGATGGCGGCGTCCGGAACTGAGCCACGTCTCCGTGAAAACAAAGACGCAACAGTCTCTAAACTCTCGCCGTGTGGTTTGCTGGAGTCGGATGTAGTCCAGTTTATTATCCAGGGAGCAGACGTTTGAGAGAAAAATGGACGGGAGAGCCGGCCGGCTAGGGTTAGCATTTAGCCTAGCACGGACACCCGCCCGCTTGCCGTGCTTCCGCTTTCTCGAACACCGCTTTCGACGTCTCTTCTCCCGGCCACCGGCATCAGGTAACACCGAGGGCTGGGGGCCTGGTCTTTGTGGCCGAGGTCGCAGCAAGCCGAGGTCGCGAAGGTTGTTAATAAGATCATCATGCAGATTGTTGGTTGCATGATGCCTGTACTGTAGCAGTGTCTGGTGGTCGTACACATGAACACAGCTGACTCTGGTGTCCATGTATTGTGGAAGGTCGGGCTAAATATGGTGAAAGCACCATTTTTGGATCCGGAGAGGCCGCTGTGAGCTACTGCCGTGCCGCCATCTTGGATCTAGCCATTCCTCCTTCTCACACATTGTTCTCTCTTTATCCTTGTTGTTACTAAAATTGTACACTGGTGTGGGATCCTTCCATTTACTTTTCCCAGGTTCATCCACCATCACATCCCACTACTCGACCATGAAGGCAATAAAACGTTCTATAGTGTAAACCATAGAAAGCAGAGTTTCAGAGTGACCCTCATTACCAAGTCCTCTGTAGGCCACTATTTAATTACTTCCTGTTAGATATGACGTGTGTTACATTTCCATGTGTGTTTTACGTCACTGTTTTTCCTCCCAACATAGTTTTAGACTGATGGTATTGTAAGTTTGCAATTTACTTAACCGGTATTGATTTATTCCTTGATGGAGGCACTTTTAGCAGGGTGAGTAGATGAAGACTCCGGTCAGGGTGTTGGAAATCGCAGCTCAGCTTACATCGTCGATTTTTGTAGTAGCAAAATGCTTCCGCCTGCTGGTAATATGAGACATTGCAACGCAGGGCGGTACTTTTGGTATTTTTGCCCTGTTTCCACACGGACGGTTTCACTTGTTGGACCTGCGCTTCATGGCATTTAGTGCTGATTTGAGACTTTGCGCATCAGTAAAATCAAATGTTCAGTGTTTATTTTTCTGTGGATTTATTTGTTAAAATATCTAACGACTAAAGAAAGTACGTTGTGAATAAATTTTTGTTGCGTTAAAAGTTTTAATTTCGCTCTTTTATATA
>NW_025804653.1:0-8477 GCF_014805685.1 Silurus meridionalis | reverse complement strand
GTTAGGACAGAAATTATGGTTAAGGTTAGGTTTTAGAACCAGGCCAGGATTTAGGGTTAGGGTTAGAAACCAGGGTTAGGTTAGGTTAGGTTTTAGAATTAGGGTTAGGTTTTAGAACCAGGCCAGGTTTAGGTTAAGGTTAGGGTTAGGTTTTGGTTAGGTTTGGGGTTAGGTTTGGGGTTAGGTTTTAGAACCAGGGTTAGGTTTTAGAATTAGGGTTAGGTTTTAGAACCAGGCCAGGTTAGGCCAGAAACCAGGCCAGGTTAGGCCAGAAATTAGGGTTAGGTTAGGTTTTAGAATTAGGGTTAGGATAGAAATTAGGGTTAGGTTAGGTTAGGTTAGGCCAGAAATTAGGGTTAGGATAGAAATTAGAGTTAAGGTTAGGTTTTAGAATTAGGGTTAGTATTAGGTTTTAATTAGGGTTATGGATAGAAATTATGGTTAAGGTTAGGGTTAGGTTTAAGGTTAGGGTTAGGGTTAGGCCAGAAACCAGGCCAGGTTAGGCCAGAAACCAGGCCAGGCCAGGTTAGAACCAGGCCAGGTTAGGGTTAGGTTTTAGAATTAGGGTTAGGTTTTAGAACCAGGCCAGGTTAGGGTTAGGTTTTAGAATTAGGGTTAGGTTTTAGAATTAGGGTTAGGTTTTAGAATTAGGGTTAGGTTTTAGAACCAGGGTTAGGTTTTAGAACCAGGGTTAGGTTTTAGAATTAGGGTTAGGTTTTAGAACCAGGGTTAGGTTTTAGAATTAGGGTTAGGTTTTAGAATTAGGGTTAGGTTTTAGAATTAGGGTTAGGTTTTAGAACCAGGGTTAGGTTAGGGTTAGGTTAGGGTTAGGATTTAGGGTTAGGGATAGAAATTAGGGTTAGGTTTAAGGTTAGGGTTAGGAATTAGGGTTAGGATAGAAATTAGAGTTAAGGTTAGGTTAGGGTTAGGCCAGAAATTAGGGTTAGGTTTAGGTTTTAGGGTTAGGGATAGAAATTAAGGTTAGGGTTAGAAATTAGGGTTAAGGTAGGATTTAGGGTTAGGGATAGAAATTAGGGTTAGTATTAGGTTTTAATTAGGGTTATGGATAGAAATTATGGTTAAGGTTAGGATTAGGGTTAGGGATAGAAATTAGGGTTAGGGTTAGGTTTTAGAATTAGGGTTAGGTTAGGTTAGGGTTGTGGTTGGGTTAGAAATTAGGGTTAGGTTTTAGAATTACGGTTAGGATTTAGGGTTAGGGATAGAAATTAGGGTTGGGGATAGAAATTAGGGTTAGGGATAGAAATTAGGGTTAGGGTTAGGATTAGGTTTTAGGATTAGGGTTAGGATTTAAGATTAGGGATAGAAATTAGGGTTAGGTTTTAGGATTAGGGTTGGGATTTAGGGTTAGGGATATAAATTATGGTTAAGGTTAGGGTTAGGGATAGAAATTAGGCCAGGTTAGAACCAGGCCAGGTTTTAGAATTAGGGTTAGGTTAGGTTAAGGTTAGGGTTAGGCCAGGTTAGAAATTAGGGTTAGGTTTTAGAACCAGGGTTAGGATTTTGGGTTAGGACAGAAATTAGGGTTGGGGTTAGGTTTAGAATTAGGCCAGGTTAGGTTAGGTTAGGGTTAGGTTAGGCCAGAAATTAGGGTTAGGTTTTAGAATTAGGGTTGGGGATAGAAATTAGGCCAGGACAGAAATTATGGTTAAGGTTAGGGTTAGGGTTAGGACAGAAACCAGGGTTAGGTTTAGAATTAGGTTAGGTTAGGGTTGGGGTTAGGGTTAGAAATTAGGGTTAGAATTAGAGTTAGGAATTAGGGTTGGGGTTATGTTTTAGGATTAGGGTTAGGATTTAAAATTAGGGATAGAAATTAGGTTAGGTTAGGTTAGGGTTAGGCCAGGTTAGGCCAGGTTAGGGTTAGAAATTAGGCCAGGTTTTAGAACCAGGGTTAGGATTTAGGGTTAGGGATAGAAATTAGGGTTGGGGTTAGGTTTTAGAACCAGGGTTAGGTTAGGTTAAGGTTAGGGTTAGGGTTAGAAATTAGGCCAGGTTTTAGAATTAGGGTTAGGATTTAGGGTTAGGGCTAGAAATTAGGGTTGGGGTTAGGTTTTAGAATTAGGGTTAGGTTAGGGTTAGGGTTAGGTTAGGGTTAGAAATTAGGGTTAGGTTTTAGAATTAGGGTTAGGATTTAGGGTTAGGACAGAAATTAGGGTTGGGGTTAGGTTTTAGAATTAGGGTTAAGTTTAGGTTAAGGTTAGGGTTGTGGTTAGGTTAGGGTTAGGGTTAGAAATTAGGGTTAGGTTTTAGAATTAGGGTTAGGATTTTGGGTTAGGGATAAGAATTAGGGTTGGGGTTAGGTTTTAGAATTAGGGTTAGGTTTAGGGTTAGGGTTAGAAATTAGGGTTAGAATTAGAGTTAGGAATTAGGGTTGGGGTTATGTTTTAGGATTAGGGTTAGGATTTAAAATTAGGGATAGAAATTAGGTTTAGGTATTAAGATTAGGGTTGGGATTTAGGGTTAGGGTTAGGTTTAGAGTCAGAGGAAGGTGCTAACCTGTTTGCACAGGCCATCAATGCCCCCTAAGAATATTTTATTCACCTCTCGTTGAGGCCTTGGGGATAAACAGTACTTAATTTCTGAATCCAAATTCTTTCTGCTCTTTTCCTCAGGGGTACAGACCATTGTGGGTTTGCCTGTAGGACCATGACCCTGAGAGCTTCCCATCCATGTTCCCGGAAGTGTTTGACCAGGTGAGTATCCATTTGTTTTTCTTTTAAAATGTTGTGTTTGTGTTGTGTCATCCTGATCAAGATGGTGTTGCCCGTCTCTCCGACATATTGGGCTCCACATTGTTTACAGGAAATGAGGTAGACACAATTTTTACTGTGCACTGTACTTGAGCGATGAGTGGTGAAGACTTCCTTGGTGAATTTGTTTTGAATGTGTTGTTTTTGTTCCAGATATTGTCCCTGATGTTTAGGTTTTCCCTGCTGGAGAGGATTAAGTTTGGCCCTGACCAGATAGTCTTGCAGGTTTTTGCTTTTCCTGAAAGCTGCAATGACTTTGTGGTCTCTGAATCTTGGTGTTTGTCCCAATATTTGCATAAAATTGGACCTTATCTCCCTGATGAGCTTCACAGAGACAGAGGAATATGTCAGGACGAGCGGCACGCTGGTGCCTTCCGCCTGGTTCCTATTGTGAGGTAGGATTTGAAAATCCTCCTCAAAAAGGACCTTTTATATCCTCTGCTCCTGAGTGCTCTAAAGAGGATTCGTGTCGCCCATGAAGTCCCGCTCGGGTACATATGCGACGAAACCTCAGGAGTTGTGATTTGACCAGGCCAGAGTAAGTGTGTTTAGGGTGAAAGCTCTCCTTGTGCAGTAGAGCGTGTGTGTCTGTTTCCTTAAAGAAGACCTTGATGTCCAATTTGTGTGTGGAACTGAAATGGCCTTTATATGTCGTGGTGTCCAAAAAATCCACCGAGAGCTGACTAATGGAGGACTTAAGTTTTATGGATGGGTTATGGTTGTTAAGTGTTGTCATAAATTCTTCAAACTCCCTCTCTGTGTGTGTCCAAACTCCCCAAATATCATCAAGATATCTAAAATAATGAAGAGGCCGTTTATGGCATCGGGATAGGGCCGAGGTCTCCCATTCTGCCATAAATATATTGGCGTAGGCCGGAGCAAACTTCTTCCCCATCGCTGTTCCCTTAATCTGAAGGAAGAATTTCATTGAACTCAAAGTCGTTCCTTTTTAGGTTTATTTCTAATAATTGGATGAGTTCTTTATCAGGCCTGGAACTGTCCGGGAATTTTTTAAAGATATTTTTTATGGCCTGTATTCCTTCCTGGATGTCGATATTTGTGTAAAGGCTGTCAATGTCCATAGTGAACAGGACAGCCTCTTGGGGAATTTCAAGTCCTTTAACTTTCTGAATAAAGTCATACGTGTCTTTTAAATAGCTAGGGTGGCTCGTGGAAAGGGGATTTAAATAAAAGTCCAGGAATTCGGCCAGATAGTACGCTTCGCCTGCAATCGACACTATAGGCCTACCTGGAGGAATTTCGTTTGGTTTGCTCCATTTGGCCGGATCTTTGTGGATTTTAGGGAGCATGTAGAATCTCCTGCTCCTGGGCTCTGTGTCACCCAAGAGATAGGACTTCTGTTTGGCATTTATGTGCTTTTTTATATACAAGACTTGGACTATTTCTTTGATTAGGGGTACAGTGTACGGGTAGATGGGTTTGTCTAATTTTTTGTAATAAATTTTATCCTGTAATTGTCTGTACCCTTCCCACAGATACTGCTCACGGTCCATAATAACTGTTGCACTGCCCTTGTCAGCGGGTTTGATGATAATATTTTGGTTATTTTTTAACTCTTCAAGAGCACTGATTTCCTCAGGAGTGATGTTAAGTTGTTCCCAAAAGGGTTTGCAGTGTCTCTTGAAGGATCTAAGGTCTGTAGCGAACAACGTGAGAAGATCAGTGGGCAGTTTATCCATGGGTGGGACCCAATCTGATTTAGGTGTGAAAGGTGGGGGAGTTTGATCCGTGTCATTTTGGAAATAAGATGCCAATTTTAGTCTTCGGTGGTATTGTTGTAGATCGAATTGCATTTGCCTCCTGTTGTATTGCCTACTGATTTTCCAGGCCGGAATAAAGGTTAGGCCTCTATTAAGCAGGCTGAATTGTGAGTGAGTGATTTTGTTTTTTTTAGCTAAGACAACAACATTTTTGTTCCCCTCCTGTGCAAGCAGGCTTATGGGGAGATTTAATTTAAATGTTGAAGCCAATGCTCCAGCATTTTTCTGGCTGTATTAACCGTCCAGTGAATATTGTCACTCTCAGTGTGAAACTCTGATCTGGGCAGGGCCGGAATATGATTTAGGTTGGCCGTGATGTAACCACTCAGGATGTTTAATTGTGTTTGCTCTTTTGTTGGGAGCGTTCCTGAAAAATTAAGTTCTGGGACCCAAATCTGTGCAAGCGGGAATTTTTCTTTTGCCGCTCTTAATGCCGCCTGCATTTGTTTAATTGCAGTGTCTTTGGCGTTCTGAGTGCGACTGTTGATGCCCAGTGCTAAAATAAGATGCTCTACATCATTGGAGACCGGGATTTTGTTTATCACGGCCTCCATGTGTCTGAACGTGGCCCCCGGATAGCTTTCAATTTGGAGGTCTGGGTTCTTAAAGGGGGGAATCCTGGAGAGGTTGGAATCCCCAATGACCAGGCATTTCTTCCGGACAGTTAGTTTCCACTCTAACATTTTTCTGGGAGTGTTTATGTGCCTATTTGGAACAGACTCACTGGAGTCACATGGTGTTGCAAAAGGCACCCTGAGCTCCACATTAATACGGGCCTGTGTGGCTGTTCTAAGGCTGCCGATTTTGTCTGGGCTCAGTGTCACCCTTTGTGAGCTGCAGTCATTATTCTGCTCGCACTCTCCCTGGTCCTCGATAATAACGAGTTCTTCTTCCCACCTAACACAGGGATTGGAACTCGGGCGAGGAGTACGTTGTGCTTTTGGGGAGGCAGGAGGATTTAGGGCGATTTCGGACTGACTGTCCGAATCGTCTTCCCTATAAGGCGACCAATCGTTAGGTGGATCCGTCATTGTGGAAGTGGTTCTGGAAGATTTTGGTTCTGGTTGGGTGGACAGATCTGGTAGAGAGGGTGCCTCGGCCTCGGCATGCACCGAGGCCTGCACCGCGATGGCACCGTCAGCTGTGTCAGGTGATAGAGAAGAAGCTGCAGGGACACTTTGCGTCTCTGCTTCCTCTCTCGCTTCCTCCACCACAGCAGTGGGTGTAGGGATCTTATATTTATCCCCTACCAGTGTGTGAGCCTCCTGTATTGATCTATTTCTCAGTCTTTTACCAATCCCACGTTTTGCCCATAACACAGCAGTGTTGAAACATTCTTCCCAGCCTCTGGAAGGATAGTGCTGCAGCTTGGCCATTTCTTCCACCAATGTGTCCTCATAATGGTTTTTGAGGATCAACATGGTGGTGTAGGCCCAGTTTTTCGCATTGCCTTCTATAAGGGCTTGTGTTGTGGGATTTGGCAGAGCCGGTTTGATGACCTCAGATAGATTTTTCTCCATCTTAGTTAATGCAGGAGGTTGTTCATGGCTCACATTGTTTCTGTGATGCACCAGCTTAATAATTTTAAACATGGTGCGGGTTTTTATGGCAAAATCCGGATCATCTGATTTCTTTTGAACCAGATTTTGTCTCTGTTGTGTGTGCTTTTTCTGGTGTTGTGGCCGAGTTGCCCATGTTTGATTTGGTTTTTGTGTAATCCTTGTGACAGGTCCCCAATGGACCTGGGGTTCAAAAAATTGTGGTCTGAAAGACCGCTGATGTGATGCAGTATGGTAGGTATTTGGTGCCCTCGTGTGGCCTGAAAATTTAACGGCATTTGCATAGGAGAGGGCCCTTTGTCCCTGTGCATGACGTAGGTTCTGGTTATTGCCATATTTAACTACGTCTGCATAAGAGAATGACCTCTCCTTGCGAATAGTGTCCTGTACGGTGGTGAGGATGGTGCATAGGTGTGTCTTGGACAGCACGCCTGGCCCACGGGGTGACAACCATCCAACCATCTCTGTCTGGCAGAATCATTTTTTCAAAAAGATTTTCTTTTCTATTGCTTTTTTTTAAAAGACAAAATATTTATTTGGGATGTTTTTTGTGTATTGAAATAAAATAAAATACAAAACCGAATTCAAGGATCTTTGTTTTGTTTAAATTTTTCAAAAATAATTCTCTCTGAGAATTTGAAAATAAAATCAAGCAGTTGCCTGATTTTAAATGAAAATAATAAAATGTGCTTTTAAAGAAATATTTTCCTGAAAAAAATTCTCTCTGAGAGCTTGAAAATAAACTGAGCAGTTGCCCCAGTTTAAATGAAAAAAATACAATCAAACAAAATAAAACAAAATGGAAATATTTTCAAAATAAATGTTTTTTTTCCAAAAAGATTCAAAAGTAAATGGAACAAGCCGTTGCAACGTTTCGGTTCCCTTAGAACCTTCTTCAGGCAGGCTTGTTCAGAGTATTTGCAAAAAATAATCTTTTCTTTGAAAATAAAATAGCTTCAGGATCAAAAATAAGGCTTGAATGTGTCTCTAGTCGAGCTGGAAGAAGTGGGGGAGATTCAGTTCTCTGAGCAGCCTCTTATATAGGGTGAGAGGCGGGTCCAATTCAAATGAGCCAATGAGAACCATTTCCAAGCTCAATTTCAAAAAGAAACAGTTCTCAGCCAATAAAATACACCTGTTTGTCAGTGTATTGAGAAAGGGCATTTTTTGGAAATTTAATAAAAAAATGAATGAGAATTTTGCATGATATTATGTTTTTTAACAGGCATGAGGCACGGGCCGGTTAGGTTTGGGGTTAAGGTTAGCGGTTAGGGTTTAGGGTTAGGATTTAGGGTTAGGGATAGAAATTAGGGTTAGGTTTAAGGTTTAGGGTTAGGAATTAGGGTTAGGGATAGAAATTAGAGTTAAGGTTAGGTTTTAGGGTTAGGGCCAGAAATTAGGGTTAGGTTTAGGTTTTAGGGTTAGGGATAGAAATTAAGGTTAGGGTTAGAAATTAGGGTTAAGGTAGGATTTAGGGTTAGGGATAGAAATTAGGGTTAGTATTAGGTTTTAATTAGGGTTATGGATAGAAATTATGGTTAAGGTTAGGATTAGGGTTAGGGATAGAAATTAGGGTTAGGGTTAGGTTTTAGAATTAGGGTTAGGTTTAGGTTAGGGTTGTGGTTAGGTTAGGGTTAGGGTTAGAAATTAGGGTTAGGTTTTAGAATTAGGGTTAGGATTTTGGGTTAGGGATAAAAATTAGGGTTGGGGTTAGGTTTTAGAATTAGGGTTAGGTTTAGGGTTAGGGTTAGGGTTAGAAATTAGGGTTAGAATTAGAGTTAGGAATTAGGGTTGGGGTTATGTTTTAGGATTAGGGTTAGGATTTAAAATTAGGGATAGAAATTAGGGTTAGGTTTTAGGATTAGGGTTAGGGTTAGGGTTAGGGATAGAAATTATGGTTAAGGTTAGGGTTAGGACAGAAATTAGGGTTAGGGTTAGGTTTTAGAATTAGGGTTAGGTTTAGGTTAAGGTTAGGGTTAGGTTAGGGTTAGAAATTAGGGTTAGGTTTTAAAATTAGGGTTAGGATTTAGGGTTAGGACAGAAATTAGGGTTGGGGTTAGGTTTTAGAATTAGGGTTAGGTTTAGGTTAAGGTTAGGGTTAGGTTAGGGTTAGAAATTAGGGTTAGGTTTTAGAATTAGGGTTGGGATTTAGGGTTAGGACAGAAATTAGGGTTGGGGTTAGGGTTAGGGTTAGGGTTGGGGTTAGGTTTTAGAATTAGGGTTAGGTTAAGGTTAGGGTTAGGTTAGGGTTAGAAATTAGGGTTAGGTTTTAAAATTAGGGTTAGGATTTAGGGTTAGGGACAGAAATTAGGGTTGGGGTTGGGTTTTAGAATTAGGGTTAGGTTAGGGTTGGTTAGGGTTAGGGTTAG
>NW_025804652.1:0-8994 GCF_014805685.1 Silurus meridionalis | reverse complement strand
AGAAATTAGGGTTAGGTTTAGGGTTAGGGTTAGGATTAGGTTTTAGGATTAGGGTTAGGATTTAAGATTAGGGATAGAAATTAGGGTTAGGTTTTAGGATTAGGGTTGGGGTTTAGGGTTAGGGATATAAATTATGGTTAAGGTTAGGGTTAGGACAGAAATTAGGGTTAGGGTTAGGTTTTAGAATTAGGGTTAGGTTTAGGTTAAGGTTAGGGTTAGGTTAGGGTTAGAAATTAGGGTTAGGTTTTAAAATTAGGGTTAGGATTTAGGGTTAGGACAGAAATTAGGGTTGGGGTTAGGTTTTAGAATTAGGGTTAGGTTTAGGTTAAGGTTAGGGTTAGGTTAGGGTTAGAAATTAGGGTTAGGTTTTAGAATTAGGGTTGGGATTTAGGGTTAGGACAGAAATTATGGTTGGTTAGGGTTAGGGATAGGGTTGGGGTTAGGTTTTAGAATTAGGTTTTAGGTTAAGGTTAGGGTTAGGTTAGGGTTAGAAATTAGGGTTAGGTTTTAAAATTAGGGTTAGGATTTAGGGTTAGGGATAGAAATTAGGGTTGGGGTTGGGTTTTAGAATTAGGGTTAGGTTTAGGTTGGTTAGGGTTAGGGTTAGAAATTAGGGTTAAGGCTAGAGCCAGGCCAGGGCCAGAGTTAGCCAGAGCCAGAGCTGGGGCCAGAGCCAGGCTAGGCCAGGCCAGTAGGCTAGAGCCAGGCCACAGTTAGGCTAGGCTTAGAGCCAGGCCAGTTAGAGCCAGAGTTACAGCCAGTTAGGCTAGGCTAGATTTAGGCCAGGCTACAAGCTAGGAAGAACTAGGTCTGCCAGAGGAACCTTGTTTGGGTTAGGAGGTCCGGCCAGGGCTCCGCCAGGGCTGATTTTATTTAGGTTGAGTTGGGGTTAGTGTTAGGTTAGGGGTTGTACAGATTTAGTGCCAGGTCTTAGGGGGTTAGCTAGAGTTATGGGGGGTAGCTTTAGAGGGGTTATGGTTAGAGTTAAGGGGTTATTACAGTTAGAGGTATTGTTATCGCTAGAGTGAGAGTTAGGGTTAGAGTGAGGGTGGGATAGTTAGGCCTGGTTTAGAGTTAGGTTAGGCAACGATTTGAGTTAGGGTTACAGTTAGAGTGATAGTTTGGGTTAGGGTTAGAGTGAGGGTTTGGGTTAGAGTTAGGCCTGGGTTAGAGTTAGAGCTGGGGTTAGCCAGTGTTATAGTATGGTTAGAGCTGGGGTTAGCCAGAGTGAGACTGGAGTGTTAGGATAGGGTTAGGTGCCAGAGACAGGGGCTCAGAGTTAGGCTTAGAGTTAGCTTTGGGGCCAGAGTTAGAGTTAGGCTAGTTAGGCCAGAGTTAGGGCGGTTAGAGTTATTGTTAGGGTTAGGCCAGGGCCGGAGTTAGGCCAGGCCAGAGTTAGGCCAGGCCAGGCAGAGCCAGGCCAGGCCAGGCCAGGCCAGGCTGGAGCCAGGGTTAGGCCAGAGCCAGGTTGATTAGAGCCATGGTTAGGCCAGAGCCAGGCTAGGCCAGAGTTAGGCCAGAGCCAGAGCCAGGTTTGTTGGGCCAGAGCCAGGTTCTGGTTAGAGTTAGGGCCTGGGCTAGAGCCACAGGGGCCAATGCCAGAGTTAGGCCAGAGCCAGGCCTAGGACAGAGCCAGGGCCGGGGCCAGCCAGAGCCAGGGTTGAGAGCCAATGCCAGAGCTAGGCCAGAGCTGAGCCGAGCTGTCATGGTCAGAGGTCAGTTGGTCAGGCCAGAGCCAGGCCAGGCCAGGCCAGAGCCAGGCTTAGGCAGGGCCAGAGCCAGGGCCTGGGGAGCCAGGGCCAGAGCCAGGCCAGGTCAGACCAGAGCCAGGCCAGAGCTGGGGCCAGCGCCAGAGCCAGAGCCGAGCCTGTTTCAGGTCAGAGGTCAGCCAGGGCCAGGCCAGGCAGGCCAGGCCAGGACTAGAGCAACAGCCAGAGCAGGGTTAGGCCTGGGCCAGAGCCAGGGGCCCAGTTAGGCCAGGCCAGAGCCAGGCCTAGGTTAGGCCAGCCAGGGCCAGTCAGGCTTAGCGCAAGAGCCAGGGTTAGGCTAGAGCTGGGGCTAGAGCCAGAGTGAGAGTTAGTGTTAGGGTAGAGCTAGCTTAGGCTGGTTAGGCTAGAGCTAGGGTTTCAGAGTCATGGCTAGGCCAGAGTTACTGCTAGAGTTAGAGTTAGGGTTAGAGCCAGTGCTGGAGCCAGGCTAGGCCAGAGCAAGGCCAGGCCAGGGGTGAGGCTCGAGTTAGGACAGGGTATGACAGAGTAAGGTTGCTGAGCCAGAGCCAGGCCAGAGCAACAGCTAGGTTAGAGCCAGGCCTGGGCCAGAGCCACAGCCAGGATTATGTTTAGAGCCAGGCTCAGAGCCCAGAGTTAGGCTAGGCCAGAGCCTAGGGCTTAGGGTTAGAGTTAGGCTGGGGCTTATCGCCAGAGTTAGGGGTTAGGCCAGAGCTGGGGCCAGAGCCAGAGTGAGAGTTAGTGTTAGGGTAGAGCTAGCTTAGGCTGGTTAGGCTAGAGCTAGGGTTTCAGAGTCATGGCTAGGCCAGAGTTACTGCTAGAGTTAGAGTTAGGGTTAGAGCCAGTGCTGGAGTTAGGCCAGGTTAGAGCAAGGGTTAGGGGTTAGGGGTTAGGGGTAGTGAGGTTTAGAGTGAGTTAGGCAGATAGAGTTAGGCCAGTGGGGTTAGAGTTAGAGTTGGGGAGAGTAAAGTTAGGCCAGAGTTAGGCTTAGGCCAGAGTTAGGGTTGAGTTAGAGTTATGGTAAGGGCTAGAGTTGGCTAGCGCTAGATTAGGTTAGGCCAGAGTGATACTTGTTGAGCTTTTTAAGAGGTGGTTAGGGCTGAGCTTTATTAGGTTGAGGTTGGGGTCAGGCTAGAGTTAGCGCAGAGCTAGGATTATGGTTAGAGTTTAGGTCACGATTACAGTTAGAGTTATTGTTATAGCTAGGAGAGTTAGGGTTAGAGTGTGGGCTGGGATGAGTTAGGCTCGCTTAGAGCCAGGTTAGACAGGCCAGGCCAGGCCACCTGAGCCAGGGTTATAGTTAGAGTGATAGTTTGGGTTAGGCCAGAGTGAGGCCTGGGGCCAGAGTTAGGGTTTGGGTTAGAGCCAGAGTTGGGGTTAGCTAGTGTTAGGGTTATGGCCAGAGTTGGGGCCAGGGCCAGAGTGAGATTGAGTGTTGGGGCTAGGCCAGCCAGAGAGAGATAGGGGCTCAGTTAGAGTAGCCAGAGTTAGCTTTAGGCCAGAGCCAGAGCCAGGTTAGAGTTAGGCCAGAGCCAGGTTATGGCCAGAGCCAGGGTTAGGATAGGGTTAGGGCTGGAGCCAGGGTAGGCCAGAGCCAGGCCAGAGCCAGGGTTATGGCCAGGGTAGGGTTAGCAGGGTTGGAGTTAGGGTGGGTGGGTTGATTAGAGCCAGGGTTGGTGGGCCAGAGCTAGGTAGAGCCAGAGTTAGGGTCAGAGCAGAGTTAGGTTAGAGTTAGGGTAGAGCCAGGGTTCTGGTTAGGCCAGGGTCAGAGTTACAGTTAAGGTTAATGTTAGAGCTAGGCTGAGAGTTAGACTAGGGACAGAGTTAGGGCCGGGGTTGGCATCAGGACCCAGGGGTTAGAGTTAGTTAGTGCTAGAGTTAGGGGTTAGGGTGTGCTAAAGTTGATCTTTGTTTATGGTTAGAGGTCAGGGGCCAGGCCAGGGTTAGGGTTGGGGCCAGAGCCAGGCTAGGCCAGGGTCAGAGTTAGGCGGCTGCAGGGCCAGGAGTTAGGGTTCTGGGTTAGAGGCCAGGAGCCAGAGTTAGGCTAGGGGTTCACGATTAGACTTTAGAGCCAGAGTTAGGGTTACAGTCAGGCCAGAGTTGTTAGCGTAGCGAGAGCAGAGTGAGCTAGGTTGAGGTTGAGGTTAGGGTTAGGGTTACGGTTAGAGTTAGGCAAGGGTTAGAGTTAGGGTTAGAGTTAATGTTAGGCTTAGAGTCAGGGTTAGGGTTAGAGTTAGGGTTAGATTTGGGGTTAGGGTTAGAGTTACGGTTAGACTTAGGGTTGGGGTGAGATTTAAGGTTAGATAT
Source organism: Silurus meridionalis (assembly GCF_014805685.1). Lineage (NCBI taxonomy): Eukaryota > Metazoa > Chordata > Actinopteri > Siluriformes > Siluridae > Silurus > Silurus meridionalis. Next base: position 4,960 of record NW_025804652.1, on the reverse strand, counting down.
AGAGTTAGGGGTTAGGGTTGGGGTTACGGTTAGAGTTAGCGTTAGGGTTAGAGTTAGAGCTAGGGTTAGAGTTAGGGTTAGAGTTAGGGTTTGGATTAGTGTTACAGTTAGGGTTAGAGTTAGTGTTGGGGTTAAGGTTAAAGTTAGGGTTAGAGCTAGGGTTAAAGTTCGAGTTAGGGTTAGAGTTAGGGGTTAGGTTAGAGTTGGGGTTAGAGTTAGAGTTAGGGATTGGGTTAGAGTTACAGTTAGGGGTTAGGGTTAGATTTAGGGTTAGTGTTAAGGTTAGGGTTAGGGAGAGAATTAGGGTTAAAGTTAGAGTTGAACTTTGTTTAGGGTTAGAGGTTAGGGTTGGGGGGTTGGGGTTATGGTTGAGATTTAGAGTCAGGGTTAGAGTTAGGGTAAGGGTTGGGGTTAGCTTTAGAGTTGGGGCTAGAGTTAGAGTTATGGTTAGGTTTAGAGTTAGAGCTGAGCTTTGTTTGGGTTTAGAGATTGGGTTTAGGGTTATGGTTAGGGTTAGGGTTGGAGTTAGGGTTAGTTATGGCTAAGGTTAGAGTTAGGGTTAGAGTTAATGTTAGGGTTAGAATTAGTGTTAGGTTTAGAGTTAGGGTTAGGTTAGAGTTACGGTTGGGGTTAGAGTTAGGGTTAAAGTTAGGGTTAGGGTTAGAATAAGGTTTAGGGTTAGGGTCAGGTTTAGAGTTAGGTTGGGTTTGGGATTGTGTTACAGTTAGGGTTAGAGTTATGGTTAGGGTTAGGGTTAAGGTTAGAGTTAGGGTTACGTTTAGATTTAGAGTTAGGGTTAGAGTTAAAGCTAGGGTTAGAGTTAGGGTTAGAGTTAGGGTTAGGGTTAGAGTTGGGGTTTGGATTAGTGTTACAGTTAGGGTTAGAGTTAGGGTTGGGGTTAAGGTTAAAGTTAGGGTTAGAGCTAGGGTTAAAGTTAGAGTTAGGGTTAGAGTTAAAGTTAGGGTTGGGTTTAGAGTTAGGGTTAGAGTTAGGGTTTGGTTTAGAGTTACAGTTAGGGTTAGGGTTAAGGTTAGATTTAGGGTTAGGTTTAAGGTTAGGGTTAGGGTGAGAATTAGGGTTCAAGTTAGAGGTCAACTTTGTTTAGGGTTAGAGGTTCGGGTTAGGGTTGGGGTTCGGGGTTCGGGGTTAGGGTTGAGCTTTATTTAGGGTTAGAAGTTGGGGTTAGGGTTAGGGTTAGGGTTGGGGTTAGCATTAGATTTAGTGCTAGGTCTATGGTTAGGGTTAGGGTTAGAGTTAGGGTTAGGTTAGCTTTAGAGTTAGGGTTAGAGTTATAGTTAAGGTTGGGTTTAGAGTTAGAGGTTGATCTTTGTTTAGGGTTAGAGATTGGGTTTAGGGTTGGGGTTAGAGTTAGGGTTAGAGTTACTGTTAGAGTTAGAGTTAGAGTTAGAGTTAATGTTAGGGTTAGAGTTAGGGTTAGGTTTAGAGTTAGGGTTAGAGTTAGGGTTAGGTTTAGAGAGTTAGAGTTAGGTTAGAGTTAGGGTTGGGGTTAGAGTTAGGGTTAGATATAGAGTTAGGGTTAGGGTTACGGTTAGAGTTAGAGTTAGGTTAGGGTTAGAGTTAGAGCTAGGGTTGAGAGTTAGGGTTAGAGTTAGGGTTGGGGTTGATTTAGAGTTTGGATTAGTGTTACAGTTAGGGTTAGAGTTGAGGGTTGGGGTTAAGGTTAGAGTTAGGGTTAGAGCTAGGGTTAAAGTTAGAGGTAGTGTTAGAGAGTTAGGGTTAGAGTTAAAGTAAGTGTTGGGTTTAGAGTTAGGGTTAAAGTTGGGATTGGGACAGAGTTACAGTTACAGTTAGGGTTAGATTTAGGGTTAGGGTTAAGGTTAGGGTTAGGGTGAGAATTAGGGTTCAAGTTAGAGGTGTACTTTTAAGGTTAGGGTTTGGGTTAGGGTTGGGGTTGGGGTTAGGGTTGAGCTTTGTTTAGGGTTAGAAGTTGGGGTTAGGGTTAGGGTTAGGGTTAGCGTTAGTGCCAGGTCTATGGTTATGGTTAGGGTTAGATTTAGGGTTGGGGTTAGCTTTACAGTTAGTGTTAGAGTTAGAGTTAGGCTTAGGGTTTAGAGTTAGAGTTGAGCTTTGTTTATGGTTAGAGATTGGGTTTAGGGTTGAGGTTGGGGTAAGGGTTAGGTTAGAGTTGTTTTAGGTTGAGGGTTGGGGTTAGGGTTGAGTTAGATTTAGAGTTAGAGAGTTGGGGCCAGGGTTGGAGTTAGGGTTAGGGTTAGGGTTGGGGTTGAGCTTTATTTGGTTGAGGTTGAGGTCAGGGTTGAGTGCAGCGTTGAGTGTTAGGGCTAGGTTTGAGTTAGGGTTAGGGTTAGAGTAATGGTTAGAGTTAGGGTTAGGAGTTAGGTTTGAGCTTTGTTTAGGGTTGGGGTTGAGTTAAAGTTAGGGTTAGGGTTAGACTTAGGCCCAGGGTTAGCGCGTTAGGGTTGGGGTTTGCGTTAGAGTTTGGGTTATGGTTAGAGTTGGTGTTAGCTTTAGGGTTGGGGTTTGTGTTAGAGTTTGGGTTAGGGTTAGAGTTGGTGTTAGCTAGAGTTAGGGTTAGGGTTAGAGTGAGAGTTAAAGTTGAGCTTTGTTTAGGGTTAGCGGTTGGGGTTAGGGTTGAGCTTTATTTAGGGTTAGAGGTTGGGGTTAGGGTTAGGGTTGGGGTTAGCGTTAGATTTATGGTTATGGTTAGAGTTAGAGTTGGGTCGATTAGATTTAGAGTTAGGGTTATGGCCAGAGTGAGAGCTAGGGTCATGGCCAGAGTGAGAGCTGGGGCCAGAGCCAGCCACGGCCAGATCACAGCCAGAGGGCCAGCCAGGGCCAGGCCAGGCTAGGCTGGGGCCAGAGCGAGGTAGAACCAGAGCCAGCCGCCAGGCTAGAGCCATGCCTGGAGCCAGGCCAGGCCAGAGTTGTACCATGCTCAGGTCAGGAGCCATGGTTAGGCCTAGAGTCACAGCCAGAGCCAGAGCCAGGCTAGGCAGGCCAGAGCCAGGGCCAGAGTTAGGCCAAGGCCAGCTGCCAGGCAGGGCCTGTGCCAGAGCCACAGTTAGGGCCAGAGCCAGGCCAGAGCCAGGGCCAGTTAGCTAGACTTAGGCCAGGCCAGGAGCTGGTGTTAGCCCAGGTCAGGGGCTCATGCTAGAGCCTGGGCCAGGGCCAGGAGCTGGTGCACGCCAGAGCCAGGGCAGGGCCAGATGAGAGCTGGTTGAGCTCTGTTTAGGTCTGTCAGGCTAGGGCTGAGCCTTACCTAGGCCAGAGGTCAGCTAGGGTCCGGGTCAGCTAGCTGCCAGATCCATGGTCATGGCTAGAGCCAGAGTTAGGGTCACGATCAGACTCCAGAGCTATGGCTATGGCTAGAGTGAGAGTTAGGCCATGGCGGTTAGAGGAGAGCTGGGGCTAGAGCCTGGGTTAGCCAGACTGAGTTGTGGCTAGGCCAGAGCTAGGCGGCCAGTAGGCCAGGGCTAGATTAGGCCAGAACTCAGAGCAAATGCCAGGGCCAGAGCCAGGCCTGGAGCAGTTAGGCCAGGCCAGAGCCAGCCTATGCTCAGGCCCAGAGTCATGGCCAGGCTCAGAGTCACAGCCAGAGCCAGAGCCAGAGCCAGGGGCCAGGCCAGAGCCAGGCTGGCCCAGAGCCAGGCTAAGGCCAGAGTTAGGGCCTGTGCAGAGCCACAGCCAGGGCCAGAGTCAGGCCCAGAGTTAGGGGGCCGCGCTAGACTCCAGGTCAGGATCAGAGCCTGGGGCCAGCCGCCAGAGCCAGGGCCAGTGAGAGCCAGGTTAGGCCAGAGCCAAAGCCGAGCCTTGTTGGCGGTTAGTGGTCAGGCCAGGCTGCTCTGTTTCAGGCCAGATGTCAGTTAGGCCAGGCCAGCCAGCACAGAGCCAGGCCAGGCCAGAGCCAGGTCACGATTACCAGAGCCAGGCTAGAGTTAGGCTAGAGTTAGGGCAACAGTCAGGGCAAGAGTTGGGGTTAGGGTCAGGTAGCACAGAGTTAGTGCCAAGGCCAGGGTTAGAGCCAGGTTAGGGTCAGGCTGAGGCCAAGAGCCAGCACTAGGTCACGTGAGACCTAGAGCCAGGTTAGGCCAGAGTTAGGCCAGATACTTGAGTTAGGCCTGGGTTACAGAGTTAGAGCCAGGGCCAGAGCCAGAGCCAGGCCAGAGTTAGGGTTAGGCCAGAGCCAGGGCCTGGAGCAGCGCCAGTTCCAGGTTTAGAGCCAAAGCCAGGCTAGGCCTAGAGTTAGGGCCTGGGCTAGAGTTACAGTTACAGTTAGTGCTGGGCCATATTTAGGCTCATGTCAAGGTTAGATTTAGGCAAGGGTTATAGCCAGGACTAGGCTAGGCTGGAGTTAGGTTAGAGCCACGCTTATGGTTAGGGGTGAGAGTTAGGCCAGAGTTAGAGCTGAACCTTTGTTTAGGTTAGAGGTCTGGGTTAGGCTGTGGTTAGGGTTAGGCTGAGCTTTGTTTTAGGCCAGGAAGTCAGTCACGGTTGGGGGGCTAGCGCCAGAGTTAGTGTTAGGTCCATGGTCAGGGCCAGAGCCAGGCTAGGGTCAGCTAGCCTTTAGAGTTAGGCCAGAGTTAGGCCAGGCTGTGCCAGAGCTGAGCCTTGTCAGGCCAGAGATCATAGGGGCCGAGCCTGCGCCAGGGCCAAGGCTCAGCTTGCTGGTTATAGGTCAGCCAGGCCAGGTCCGGCTGTGGCCTGGGTGGGCCTAGAGCCAGGGCTCAGGGTCAGCCAGGCCAGAGCCAGAGCCAGGCCTAGAGTTAGGGCCGAGCTTTCATCCGCTGTCAGAGGTCAGGCCAGTGTCAGCCAGCGCCAGAGCCAGGGGCCAGGCTCCGTCAGCTAGGCCAGAGTTAGGCCAGAGCCAGAGCTGAGCTTGTTTCAGGCCAGAGGTCAGGTTGCTGCCAGGGCCTGGGCTGTGGCTATGGCTGGTGAGGGTCAGGGTGTGGCCAGAGCCAGGTATGGCTGGGGGTAGGCAAGG
>NW_025804651.1:0-8995 GCF_014805685.1 Silurus meridionalis | reverse complement strand
AGAAACAATACGTGTATTTGTATGAACACATCATTGTAGAGATAAAATATGAAGCAGTGTCTGACCTTGAGTCCAGAGGATCAGTGTCCAGATGAAGCGGGGATCAAAGTCATGGTAGCTGTGGGTGAAGTTTCTGTAGCAGCAGCTCTCAGTCATGAAGTGTGAAAGTCACAGCGCTATAAACACTCCCAGAGCACTGAAGCATGTGCTGCTAATGCAAAGTGTCCTCTAAGTATAGAAACGTTTTTACCACATTCCCCAATCTTACTGTCATTCTCAGCACATCACCTGCCCCACCAGGGTGAAACAACACTGGACCACTGCTACACACCATTCAAGAACAGCTACAAGGCACAATCACGTCCACCGTTTGGGAAATCGGACCATGCTGCCATCTTCCTCATGCCTGTTTACAAACAAAGGCTGAAACAGGAAGCTCCAGTTCAGAGGAGGTCGCGCGCTGGACTGACCAATCGGTGGCCACTCTGCAGGACGCTTTGATGATGACGCAGACTGGGACATGTTTCGCGCAGCTCTGATGACGTCAACATGTTTACGGAAGCGGTTGTGTGATTCATCGAAACTAACGGATGATACGGTGCAAAAACCACTATCAGAACGTTTCCCAACCAGAAGCCGTGGGTGGATAAAACCATCGCGACGCTCTAAGATCCCGCTCCGCTGCCTACAACACGGGCTCGCCACGGGGACATGGATGAATACAAGGGTGCGTCTTACAGTGTTCGAGAGCGGTGAAGGATGCAAAGCAGCGCTACGGGAGGAAACTGGGGTCACAGTTCCAACAAGGTGGCTCCAGGAGCCTGTGGCAGGGACTAAGGACAATAACGGACTATAAAACACCATCTTCCAGAATGGTGAATGCGGACGCTTCTGGCAGACGAGCTAAACACCTTTTACGCTCGTTTCGAGGCTGCAGCTAACCACGCTAGCGGCGCTAGCGGCACAACCAGCATGCACGCTGAGAGAGCCGGAGAGGTAAACACATTCACCATTTTGGAGCATGACGTGAGGAGGGCATTAAAGAGAGTGAATACCAGGAAGGCAGCAGGACCAGATGGCATCACAGGTCGGGTTCTGAAAGCCTGCGCTGACCAGCTAGCACCGGTGTTCACTGAGATATTCAACCTCTCTCTGGAACAGTCTGTTGTCCCTCATGCTTCAAACAGTCCACCATTGTCCCTGTCCCAAGAAACCCCAGCCCGCCTGCCTCAATGACTACCGCCCTGTAGCTCTGACCTCAGTAGTGATGAAGTGCTTTGAGAGACTGGTCAGAGACTTCATCACTGCCTCACTACCGGACACACTGGACCCACTACAGTTTGCGTACTGTCAGAACCGTTCAACTGAGGACGCCAATTGCACATCTTCTCCACACTACAATCAGCCACCTGGACCAAAGAAATGGAATTACACAAAGATGCTGTTTGTTGACTACAGTTCAGCATTTAACACCATAATTCCCTCCACACTCACCTCTAAGTTGGAGGTCCTGGGACTCAGCCTGCCGCTGTGTCAATGGATCTCAAACTTCCTGAGACAGACCACAAGCTGTACAGGTGGGAAAACACACCTCATCCACCCTCACCCTCAGCACTGGAGCTCCCCAGGGTTGTGTTCTGAGCCTCCTGCTGTACTCACTGTACACGTATGACTGTGTGGCCACTTCCAACTCCACCACCATCATCAAGTTTGCTGACACCGTGTGGTGGGCCTGATCTCCAACAACGAGACGGCCTACCTACAGGAGGTTAAAACCTGGAGAGATGGTGCCAGGAGAACAACCTTCTCCTGAACGTCAGCAAGACTAAGGAGTTGATCGTGGACTTCAGCAAAGCGGAGCGGTCATACCAACCGCTAAACATCTGCGGACTCCAGTGGAAAGAGTGGACAGTTTCCGGTACTTGGGTGTTCACATCACACAGGACCTGTCTTGGTCCTGTCACATCAACACCCTGGTGAAGAAGGCCCGGCAGCGTCTGTACCATCTGAGACGCTTAAGGGACTTTAAACTACCCTCTCAGGTGCTTAAGACTTTTTACACCTGCACCATTGAGAGTGTTCTGTCAGGTAGCATCACTTCCTGGTTTGGGAACAGCACCATGCAGGACAGGCGAGCCCTCCAGAGGGTGGTGCGTTCAGCTGAACGTACCATCCACACCGAGCTCCTGACCTGCAGGACATCTACAACACGCGTGCAGGACCAGAGCCAGGAAGATTGTGAAGGACCTCAGCCATCCCAACAATGGACTCTTTTCTCTGTTGCGTTCGGGGAAACGCTTCCGCTCCCTGAAAGCGAACACAGAGAGAATGAGGAGGAGCTTCTTCCCGCAGGCCATTCGGAGTTTAAACCAGGAAACACCCAGGATCTAAAAACTGGCCCTCTCTCCATCATCACCCTTTTCCCTGCACAATCACACTTTTCGTACGGCACATTATACACTGGAATTGCACAGCACAGTGCACTTTACATTTCATATTTTTCATATTTTTTTCATTTTTTATATTTTTATATTCTTATTTTATATACCACCATTCTGCACAAGGACACTTTACACCACACCAGACCGCACTTGACACTTTATGGACAATCAAAACCATGCCTAACTTGCTTACTGTTGTTTACTGTTTACTGTTTATCTGCACACTGCCATAAGCATTTTTGTGTGTGTGTGTGTGTGTATATATATATATATATATATATATATATATATATATATATATTTATCTGCCTTCTTTTCTTGTTATTATACTTTTCCTTTTAAATTTTGTTATTATATTTATAATTTTTATTCTCCTTTTCACCCCATTTTAATCCCTCATGCCGGACCGTCGTTAAAAGCATTTCACTGCATGTCGTACCCTGTATGTATGTATGTGACAAATAAAATTTGATTTGATTTGATTTGATGCAGACTCATAATTTGCATCACTCCTCAGAGGCTGTAATCCAGTGGTACATCTTGTATTTACTGGTCTGGAAGTGGAGAACAAACCCTTTCCCGGCCTCCTCACGATGTCTAGCTTTTCTTGAAAATGTATTTTAAGTATGTCAGAGACCAAATCAATTAATTTTCCTCCGTAGGCATAATCTGTCTATGTATTAATGTGATCTACACACTACATGTTCCACAACTTGTAACAGTTTCCTCTGACCAACCACAGAGGACTGGAATCCTGGAGTTGTATTCTGGGCCCTGCTGATCTCTCTCTCACTGTGATTCCATTCTTCCCTCCTCATCAAGTGATGAATATTCACATGGTGGGCTAATCTCTTCTCAATTCTCCTCTTTTATCTCCAATTCAAACTTCAGAGATGGTGCTTCAGCTACAACATGTTCTCCTCATCTGTCAGGAATAATTATCTAGCTTCTTCTGGCTTTCTCACACTGATCCATTGATTCAGAATTATCAATGGGGACTCCAGTTAGAGTGGACACACTCTGTTTGTTGTTAACATTTGGTTACATAAAAAAACTTAGTCATAATTCCAACATTAAGACCCGCATCTGTTACCATCTGAGATGCTTGACATTTCACCCTCACCGTAGGTGCAAGCTCATTTCACGCACCATGATAGCCTTCTGACATATTCCTTCATTAGGTCAGACCATGCAGGACTGGCTATATCAGAAATTAGCGTTTTTTTACCTCCATAGCTCCCTGACCAAAATGATCAAAAACCAGCACAGTGGTATAATGATCATACGCACCTAAAACAGAACGCTCGTAAATGGTGTGAAACAAAATTAACAGTATTTCAAATAGCATGGAAGGAGCCTCCTAAATTATAGAAAATCTCTAGTGCTGCTAGATCAGCATATTTCTCCCCTCATGAAAATAACAAGCATAATCCTAGATTTTTATTCAGCACGGTAGCAAAATTAACAGGGAATAAAAGCACTACACTAACATGCACAACATCAATAGGTAGTAATGATTTCATGAACTTTTAATAATACAATTGAAAACATCAGGCAAGAAACCAGACGGTTAATATAAATCCAAATTATTTTACAAGTAACCCTGTAGACAGCAGTGTCATTATAACGGACAATCAACTACAAAGCTTCACTCCTATTCATGAGAATGACTTAATTTCATTAATCTCCTCATCAAAACCATCAACCTGCATTCTCGATCCCTTGCCTACTAGTTTCTTTAAACAGATAGCTCCAGAGGTAATCAAACCTGTTTTAAAAATAATTAACTCTTCCATTAGCACTGGTTATGTACCTAAATCCTTCAAACTGTTATCCACCCCTTATTAAGAAACCTGACCTTGACCCATGTCAGTTGTCCAACTACAGACCGATATCAAATCTCCCCTTTATATCCAAAATTTTAGAAAAGGTTGTAGCACAGCAGTTATGCTCACATCTGCTTATGAATAACATTTTTGAAATGTATCAGTCAGGATCCTCATCATAGCACAGAGACGGCGCTAGTTAAGGTGGTAAATGACCTGTTATTGGCCTCTGATCAGGTTTTGTCTCCTTACTTGTTTTGCTCGACCTTAGTGCAGCTTTTGACACCATTGATCACACTATACTGCTTGCTAGACTTGAGAACGTTGTAGGAATAAAGGAACAGCTCTCTGGCTCAGGTCTTATTTGACTGATCGCTATCAGTTTGTGGATGTAAATGGTGAGTTCTCCACACTATGAGGTAAAGTTTGGTGTTCCTCAAGGATCTGTCTTGGGCCCACTGTTTTTCTTTATATATGCTGCCTCTTGGTGAAATCATTCATAAACATGGGATTCGCTTCCATTGCTATGCTGATGACACACAGCTGTATATTTCAGCAAAGCCAGATGAGCTAGATCAGCTTAACAATGTTGAGAAGTGTGTAAAGGACATTAGACAGTGGATGCTTAATAACTTTCTTCTGCTCAACTCAGATAAGACGGAAGTACTTTTACTAGGACCACATGCAGCTAGAAATAAACTTTCCGACGTAGCATCTCTGGATGGTGTTTCTGTTTCAGCATGTACGGCTGTCAAAGACCTTGGTGTGATTATTGACCCGAGTCTTTCCTTTGAGTCTCACGTGAATAATATCACCAGAATCGCCTTCTTTCACCTTAGAAATATTGCTAAGATTAGAAATATGATGTGATGCAGAAAAACTAGTTCATGCTTTTGTTACTTCTAGATTAGACTACTGTAACGCTTTACTGTCTGCGAGTAAGTGCATAAATAAGCTTCAGTTAGTCCAGAATGCAGCAGCAAGGGTCCTCACTAGATCTAGGAAATTGACCACATCACCCCTGTTTTAATTAGTCTACACTGGCTCCCAATCAAATCTCTCATTGATTATAAAATACTACTACTGACGATAAAGCACTTAACGGTCTCGCACCGCAGTATCTGAGTGAACTTCTGTACCAGTATGATCCTCCACGCCTACTTAGATCAAAAGGTGCTGGCTATCTGTTGGTTCCTCAAATAATGAAGACTACAGCAGGGGCCTTCCAATCACTGTTCGGGACTCGGACACAGTCTCAGTGTTCAAGTCGAGGTTGAAAACTTATTTATTTAGTCAAGCCTTTTATCAGTAGATTTTTCTTAGGTAAAGGCACAGATCTGAGGAGCATGGATATAGAGTGTTTGGTGAACTGGTATATTTGTATGTTGTCGCCCCTCACATTCACACCGTTCACTCAGGTTTGTTGACGGTGATGTGGTGGGTCGTCTCTTATCCCAGAGATCCCTCATGTCTGTGTTACCTTCTGGTTCTCCTTTAGTTATGCTGCCATAGCGAGTCTTGCCGAGTCCAAATTGCACAGTGACATTAACTTTCATACTTAATAATCCATATCCTTCTCTCTCTCTCTCTCTCGGTCGAGTTAAACATGCTCCTGAGGCTCTGCTGCACTGACTCGAGTGCAGTTTGCTTCTGATCATCATCACTGTACACAACTTTGCATATGCTTCAAATGGACATTTGGTGCAACCCAGATGAGGATGGGTTCCTCTTGAGTCTGGTTCCTCTCAAGGTTTCTTCCTTATGCCATCTCGGGAGTTTTTCCTTGCCACAGTTGCTCATCAGGGACAAACATACTTACAAAGAACATATTTACATTTGATCACACTATACTGCTTGCTAGACTTGAGAACGTTGTAGGAATAAAGGAACAGCTCTCTCTTGGCTCAGGTCTTATTTGACTGATCGCTATCAGTTTGTGGATGTAAATGGTGAGTTCTCCACTCTATGAGGTAAAGTTTGGTGTTCCTCAAGGATCTGTCTTAGGCCCACTGCTTTTCTCTTTATATATGCCTCTTGGTGAAATCATTCATAAACATGGGATTCGCTTCCATTGCTATGCTGATGACACACAGCTGTATATTTCAGCAAAGCCAGATGAGAGATCAGCTTAACAATGTTGAGAAGTGTGTAAAGGACATTAGACAGTGGATGCTTAATAACTTTCTTCTGCTCAACTCAGATAAGATGGAAGTACTTTTACTAGGACCACATGCAGCTAGAAGTAAACTTTCCGATTCGTAGCATCTCTGGATGGTGTTTCTGTTTCAGCATGTACGGCTGTCAAAGACCTTGGTGTGATTATTGACCCGAGTCTTTCCTTTGAGTCTCACGTGAATAATATCACCAGAATCGCCTTCTTTCACCTTAGAAATATTGCTAAGATTAGAAATATGATGTCGTTACAGGATGCAGAAAAACTGGTTCATGCTTTTGTTACTTCTAGATTAGACTACTGTAACGCTTTACTGTCTGGGTGTGCGGTAAGTGCATAAATAAGCTTCAGTTAGTCCAGAATGCAGCAGCAAGGGTCCTCACTAGATCTAGGAAATATGACCACATCACCCCTGTTTTAATCAGTCTACACTGGCTCCCAATCAAATCTCTCATTGATTATAAAATATACTACTGACGTATAAAGCACTTAACGGTCTCGCAGTATCTGAGTGAACTTCTGTACCAGTATGATCCTCCACGCCTACTTAGATCAAAAGGTGCTGGCTATCTGTTGGTTCCTCAAATAATGAAGACTACAGCAGGGGGCCTTCCAATCACTGTTAGGGACTCGACACAGTCTCAGTGTTCAAGTCGAGGTTGAAAACTTATTTATTTAGTCAAGCCTTTTATCAGTAGATTTTTCTTAGGTAAAGGCACAGATCTGGAGGACATGGATATAGAGTGTTTGGTGAACTGGTATATTTGTATGTTGTCCCTCACATTCACGTTCACTCAGGTTTGTTGACGGTGTGTGGTGGGTCGTCTCTTATCCCAGAGATCCCTCATGTCTGTGTTACCTTCTGGTTCTCCCTTTTAGTTATGCTGCCATAGCGAGTCTTGCGGAGTCCAAACTGCACAGTGACATTAACTTTCATACACCAATAGTTACATAATCCATATCCTTCTCTTCTCTCTCTCTCTCTCTCTCTCTCTCTCTCTCTCTCTTTCGGTCGAGTTAAACATGCTCCTGAGGCTCCAGTGACCACTGTTCCTGCCCTCTCCCTCCTTGGATCTTCACACTTCTGTGCAGCTCGGTCATCAACACCGGTGGTTCCATTAATTCCGGAGTAGAACGGGTGCTTTGAGGACGGATTGGACTGTAGTTGGTGTCGGCGGTCTGCTGCACTGACTCAGTGCAGTTTGCTTCTGATCATCATCACTGTACCCCGCAACATTGTATATCTTCAAATGGACATTTGGTGCAACCCAGATGAGGATGGGTTCCCTCTTGAGTCTGGTTCCTCTCAAGGTTTCTTCCTTATGCCATCTCGGGAGTTTTTCCTTGCCACAGTTGCTCATCAGGGACAAACATACTTACAAAGAACATATTTATTTAATCACCACATTATCTGTGTAAAGCTGCTTTGAGACAATGTTCATTGTTAAAAGCGCTATACAAATAAATGAATTGAATTGAATTGAATTGAATTGAATCTTGAAGGTGTGATGGTTTGAAGCTGTAAGATGGTTTTGCAGGTCTTGTTTGGCCTTCATTTTTACCTCATATATTTCTTTCAATATCAAAGTCTCAGTGATCAAAACATTCCTCCAGTTGCTCTTGGTGTGAAATTACCTTTCTCTCATGCTTTGAGTCTTCCTCTCTTCTTTACAGAAATTAAATCCTGGACCTCTGATAGTTTGGATCTGTAAGTTGTTCCTCATATACTAGTTGATCCTTCTTGCTTTTCTCCTTCATTTATTTCTCTAAATTCCAAATGGTCAACTGAAAGCTTCCATAGTTGCTTTGTTCTCTGAGTCTCTCTCTCTTTTTTTATTCTATTTCTCCAGTTCCTGTGGATATTCAAACTGGGCTTTGGTCTGTTAATGACCTAAAGCTGAGCAACAGGTTTTCAGTTGTTTTTGTTCTCTTGTCTCGGTTCTCACTCTATTCTACAGTTTCTCTAGTTCCTCATGGATTTTCAGGGAAGACTGAGCTCATGATGGTCTGATCCAAAGTGACCTCAAGCTGAGCAACATGTTCCTCCACTTTCTTTTGTTCTCTCATAGCTCTGTCTATTCTACATTTTCTAGTTCCTCATGGATTTTCAGAAGACTGCTCTTATGGTCTGTTAAAGACCTCAAGCTGAGCAAGTTATCAGTTGGTGTTCTCTGAGTCTCTCTCACATTCTACAGTGTTCTCCAGTTTCTACTTTTCATGACTGGGCTATGGTGGTCTGTTTCACTGAAAAGCTAAATAACATGTTCCTACTTTCTTTTGTTCTCTTGTCCAGCTTTCTCTCTCATTCTACATTTTCTCCAGTTTCATGGATTTTCAGGAACTGGAGCTCCATGAGTGGTCTGATCCAAATAAACTCAAGCTGAGCAACATGTTCTCCAGTTGTTTTTGTTCTCTGTGGCTCTGGCTTCTCTCAGTTATGTCCTGTTCCTGCTTTCTAAGCCAAAGTAGCCTCAGCTGCACCATCTGTAGCAGAATGGCTTTCTCTTTTTCTCTTCATTTTCATCATCATTAGAAAATGCATCAAATCTGTTAAA
>NW_025804650.1:0-9000 GCF_014805685.1 Silurus meridionalis | reverse complement strand
ACAAGATAAATATGACCCTTAGGCCTCAGGTCTGCTCCACCCTTGCTCATTTTGTTCAAAAATTTGTTACGGGTTTGCCACCCTCAGCAAAACACACCATCATCTTCTCAATGATAAACTGTTTTTGAAGTTGGCCAATGTCATACCCAGTTTTATGCCAACTTTAGGAGAGAGTTCTACTGAATTTCTGTCATCCAATACTCTGGTTTTCATCCCCAGACCAATGGACAAATCAAAAGAATCAGCATCTGGAGATACATTAGCTCTTTGAATCCTAAGACACAGCTTTGTGGTCCTTTAATTTGGTCTGGGTTGAATACATCAATTAACACGCTTGCACGCTCAACAGTCACCACAGCATTATAAATTTGTTTATTTAAAGGTGTAATGAAATGAAATGACTAATTTGTTTTTTTTTGTGTTGTGTTTTTGTTGTCCTTCTAAATCAGATTATTATTCAGTCATCATGGGCCGAAATCATCATGGTCCCTGGAGACTCTTTCTCCTTAATCTTCCATTGGTGTAATCCTCCAGCAGTGCCATCATGCAGCATTAAACACGGGGTCACCACAGCATTTATATGTTTACAGTAATTACACTGATCATTAACACCTTGGCAAAATCAGCATGAATTAGTGGCATCATCACCAGTGATACAATTTGAAGATGAAAATGTATGTGAATACGCTTTCTTCATGCCAGTTTTGTCATGAACATCATTATAGTTAGGACTGAAAATGAGAACGTAAAGAGAGTAACGACTGTGTGAGAGCGTAATGGCTGCATTTCCAGATTTATTGAAGGAAAATATGTCGTTATTTACACTGTGTTCTGCAGTTATCTAATGGTAGGGATTTGATGTTCTCCTGCATCTCCTCCTCCTGCTCCCGTAGTGGAATGTGATGGTGAGACGCCGCTGATTACATATTTAGAGTGAATTTTTATTTAACATTTGAGTTGGATTTTATAAGAAGGTGTTTATGAAACAACTATCACTCAGTACAAACCCAAATAACCTGCAGGATTTCATCTTCATGATCACAACACTTCAAACAAAACATCTACAGTACATACAGAATTCATTTTTCGATATTTATATGTTACGGTAATTTTGTATTATTTATATTAGGAGTCTTTAACGACTCTGTGCATATGATTAAAAAATGACCATGTTACTGTGTGTACAATGATACTAATTGTGTTCATGTATTACAAACACTTTATTAGGAGCACCTATATATTCATATACACTGTGTGTGTGTGTGTGTGTGTGTGTGTGTGTGTGTGTGTGTGTGTGTGTGTGTGTGTGTGTGTGTGTGTGTGTGTATGATTATTTGTACAAAGAGTTCGCCTCATCACTTTCATTATTTTAGATCAAACATGTGCACTACTACTATCAGGTAAAATACAATGTCCTCGAGGAAAACACCAAAACAAAGTGTCCAAAACTTACGACCACCAGGCTGAAATAGTCCACGAGAAACAAAACAGAGTAAGAACAGAAGTTTTGAGGATTTGGACTGTAGTTTATGTTAACAGTCTGCTACACTGACTCAGGACTACAGTTTGTATCTGATCATCACTTCACCTCAACATCATTTAGCTGTAATAAATGGACATTCAGTGAAACCCAGATGAGGACGGGTTCCTCTGAGTCTGGTTCCTCTAAGGTTTCTTCCTTATGCCGCCTCGGGAGTTTTTTTCACATAGTCGCCACCGGCTTGTTCATCAGAGACAAACTAAAGAACATCATATTTATTTTATCACCATTATCTGTGTGAGAAATGCTCATTTGCGTAATAATATGTAATCTGAGAGAGAGAGAGAGAGAGAGAGAGAGAGAGAAAGAGAGATGACATCACAGGAGGAGCTCTCGTGTTTGTGTGACATCACAGTAGGACACGTCTTATAAGTCAGAACTTGTCTTTGTTTCTCATTTCTCAGAGACGAAATCTAAGCAGATTGCTGAAAAGAAGGAGAAGCTGGAACACATGGAGAAAGTAGTAACAGAGTTTGATTTATCAATCTGATGATGAAGAAAAGCAATAGAGAAAGAACAGAACAACATTCTGGTACAGATGGTGGAGCTGGAGGCACTTGGCTTCTGAGCAAAGGGGAACCAGACATAAAAGAGAGAAACTCCACAATCCAGAGCTGGGTGAGAAAACAAAAACAACTAGAGGAACATGTTGCTCAGCTTGAGGCCACTTTAACAGAACACCATGAAGCTCGAATTTCCAGCATCACTTTGAGAAAGTGAAGAATGAGAATGAGAGAGATCATTTGATGAGACAGAGAACAACTGAGGAACGTGTTGCTCAGCTGAGGCCACTTTGAAATTGAGATGGGAGGAAGAACACCAAACTAGACATGGAGGAAAAGAATCTTACAGCTCCAAACTATCAGAGCCTAGATTCTGAATCATTGTGAGGAAGAGAAGAATAGTGCAGAGCAGGAAAGAGATCATTTGATGAGAGACAGAGAGCGGCTGGAGGAACATGTTGCTCAGTTGAGGCCACAAATGAGACAGAAATGGAAGGACGAAAGAGAAAAGGCCAAAAGAGACATGGAGGAGATGAACATCTTACACCTCCAATCTACCAGAAAGCTCCAGGATTCCTGAATCTCTGTATAGAAGAGAAGAAGAGAGCAGATTGAGATAATTTGAGACTTATAGTCAATAGTATGAAGCAGAGTGATTTTCTGTAGCTTGTAGATCGTCTCATCTTTGATCATTTTTATATCTACAGATTTAAAACTTTAAGGTACATTTAGTGTGTTTGTGACCATTTTGGAGTTTTGCAAATGATTTTATTCTTCAAAACCCACACAATCAGTATTTCAACGACCGTATTCAAACAAATCAAATCCAGCAGTGCCATCATGCAGCATTACACGGGGTCACCACAGCATTTATATGTTTGGTAATTACACTGATCATTAACACTGTGATTATGGTCGGTATATAAGGAAGTGAATGTGATTAAAATTGTAATGAAGCAGTAATGAGCACAACATCTCTTATTCTTGAAGGCTGATTTATCAAGTAATAAATGTGAAGAACAGACCAAGAGTTGAAGTTGTGGATGGGACAGAGGGTCATGAAGCATAAGAGAATTACATGCTACTTTTTAGAGAATAATGAGGAATGTACACATGTAGCTGAAGAGGGTTTATAAAGACTGTGTGTGTACTGAGAACCTCCATGGAACTGCCTGGATTTATTTTACTGCATAAAGTCTAATACTTTAACACCACAATCCTGGATTCTGAACTTAGTTTCTTTACTTGGTATTTTAACTTTGTTATTGGATTTGTTATTGATAATAAATCAAGATCACAATCCCATTACATGTTTATGTGATTTTATTGTATCATGCAGTAAATGTTTGTTACATCTTTTTCTTCCTTTGGCTTCTATAAGTCTCCATAACCTCTGTTACATCTGCCTCTTTAAATAAATGTTTTCCTCACCACATCCATAAACCTTTGGTCTTTTTCCTGGTGGCTCCATCCTCAGCATTCATTGATATACCCTTCCTCTGCACATGTAAACCATCTCAATGTTCACCTGGTCTCCAAATGTCTATATGCTGTCCTCTAATAAACTGATTTGATCCTGTTCATGTAATCCCAATGAAAATCTCAACATCTTCAGCTCTACTCCAGCTCCACCTCCTTTACTCAATGCCACTGTCTCTAAACCATACAACATCAGGTCTCACCACAGTCCTATAAACTTTCCTTTCATTCACAGACACTTTCTATCACAAATCACTCCTGTCACTTTCTAATGCATGCACTCTTTCCTTCACTTCTAACACATCCATTTTCACTGTTGAACCCAGGTACCTGAATCCATACCTCTTCTTGAAGCGCCCACTTCACTGCTCTTCTCATTCACACACATGTACTCTGTCTTATATCTCCTGTCTCCTGTATGAACTCGTTCAACCTGTATCACCACTGCAAACAGGAAAGGGCTTAGAGCCGATCTGATGCAGTCTAACCATTTAAACCAGTCTGTTGTTTCTACTGCACATTCACTGCTGTCACACTGTCCTTATACATGTTCTGCACCATCACAAACTTCTCTGACACAAGCTTTCTCATACAATACCACAATCTACTGTGAGCTTTAAATCCACAAAACAATGCATTTTCTTCATACTTCTCCATCAACATTCTCAAAGCAAATAATGCATCTATGGTGCTTCCTGCATGAAACCATGCTGCTCACAGATGGTCAATTCTTCAGCCTGGCTTCCACTATTTCATAACTTCATGGTACTGATCAACATTCTGTAGTTATCCTTTTCATTCCTTAGTGTCCAACTTCTGACAGGTTTAACAGTCATCACATCTCCTTAACTGAGGAGGTCCGTTACCCCAGTAGCAATGATCTTCATAAAGTGGATAAGATGATCTACTTAAAAGCTGGAAAATCAGTTTTCAGCCAACGAGCCTGCTTCACTGAAGAAAGGCCTGAGAGACATGGTGCAGTCATAAAACCAGCTTATTCTCAAAACATGGAGATAATTGTGGATTTTAGGTGAAACCCCTGCTCTCCACTAACCATCATGAACAGCAGTGGAGTCATTCAGGTTCCTGGGCACCACCATCTCTCAGGGCAAGTGTGACAATTGACAATTGACTCCATTGTTAAAAAGGCTTAACAGAGGATGTACTTCCTTGACCAGCTTAGAAAGTTCAACAGGAGTTGCTTTAATAACTGTCTGGTTCTGCTCAGCTGTAAAATCAGACATCAGAGGACTACAGAGGACAGTTTAGACGTCTGCAATGGTTATTGGTGTCCTCCTGCCCACTTTTCAAGAACTGTATACATCCAGAGTGAGTTTTAAAATTGTGTTAACCACAACACAATGGAACTACAAATGGAACAATGGAGCACATGGGACTCAGCTTTTGTCTCTCCTTACAGTTTTATGGCCACGCTATGGTTTAAAGAAGAAGAAACACACACTTACATAATATTTGTTTTATACATGATTCCACTGGGAGTCAAACCCAGAACCTCCTGCATGTAAAACAGAAGTGATGAATCACTACATGGAACATTTTTTTGCATTAAGTGCATTAAGATGCTGGAGATCTATCACCGGTGGTCATGAGCCTACTGTGTGTGGTTTCTGAGGAAGCATTTACTCAGTAATGTCAGCAGCAGTAATAAACTCATTTGCATGGCTAAAACTATTATTGGGCAAAACCTAACATTTGAGTCAGTGAGTTTTCTAAGTTTAATTCATATTTTCCACTGAGATTTTGAGAATGATGTTTATCTTTATGTACATTAGACATAATCATTTTGACAACAGGTTCCGAGTGTACTGGTCATCATGTCTGCTTTACATGCAGATGGTGCTGGGTTCGAACCCCAGTGGAGCCATCCCTTGAGTTTCTGATTCTACTTTTGGAATGCTTTTCCAGCAGAAAAAACAAGTTTTTATTTGCAGAATTGAGTAAAAGTTTTATGGAATATCTTAACTTTCTTAACATAACTGGTCACAAAACATAAATTTCATTCACCAGCTGCATGGTTCCACTGGAACCCAGGACCTTCTGGTGTAGATGATGACCACTACATTATGGAACCACACAGTCAACTAAACAGCATTAATGAGCAGAAATAATTCAGGCAAAATAATTTCCAGCTTGCAACTATACAGTTTTGGGAAACTTCTTCCCAATGTACCCTCAGCTTGATCTCAGTTGACAAGATCAAGTTATTTTCAAATTTTATAAATGATTAAATCATTAATATGAGGAAGATTAATCCTCATCATTGATCCTCATAGAGTGTCTAAGAGGAGCTACTCTAAAAGTTGTAAAATCAGTTTTTAGCCAACCTGCTTCAGTGAAGAAAGACCTGAGAGACATGGTGCAGTCATAAAACCTGGAGCTTAACACGCAAAACAGTGGAGATGATTGTCACTTTGAAAGTGAATTTTCTAAGTTTAATTTATATTTTCCAGTTAGATTTTGAGATATGTTTATTTATGCACTGGACGTCAATCTCTCAGCAGCAGGTTCCATATTGTAGCGGTCATCACGCCTGCTTTGCAAGAAGGTCCTGGAGCCCCAGTGAGCCATGCCCTTGAGTCTCTGATTATAATGTTGGATTGCTTTTCCTCCATTTCTGTTTCAACCACAATGCAGAAACATGCAAAACTGTTTATTTTGGATTGAGTAACAATTTGTGACAATATATAAACCTCACTCATGTTTGCAACCTGCATGGTTCCACTGGAAGGACCTTCTGTGTAAAGCAGATGACGACCAAATGGATCCACACAATCATCTGCACAGCATAAATGAGCAGAAATCATGATTCAGGCAATGTGTTTCCAGAGTAACTATACAGTTTTGGGAAACTTGTTCCCAATGTACCCTCAGCTTTCTGTTCTCGGTTGAGAGGAATACAAGTGCTTTTCAAATACTATGAGAGTGTGTGATCTGAGTCTGTGCAGGCTGCTGTTCTCACTCTATTTATTCCAGCTTTTTTTAAAGTCGTGTTACATCCTCGATGACTTTAAACTTTACTCTTTACACTAAATAGTTCTAAAATGAATTGTATTGATTTGTATGAATCATCTTGTACGAATTGTATGAATGAAGAATATTAATACATTTTTATTCACTCTATGGTGCTCGGTGATAAAACACACAGCACACATTATGACGCACTGCAAAAATATCCAAAAATAAAGAAATAAAAGCATGATTTAAGAAGAAACTCTACAGACTAAAAACAAGTCAAATGATTTGCCAGTGCAGTAAAATAATTACACTTGGTAAGATTTCTTGAAATAAGTGAGCGATGCTGCAGCACTCGTGTGTCTGTTTTCTGAAGCAGCTTCTGCACCTGATGCACAGCACAGGACTGACTTTTGATGGACTTGTGAGGTCTGTTTCAGGATGTTACTGATCTTCTTATCGCCTCGGCATCATGGTGGAGTCTCCTGTCAGAGAGTCTTTACCATGAGGTGCCGTAGAACATCCAGTGGTCAGTATGAGAGAATTGAATAACAGAATAACATTGGATTTTTTTCCATTTGATGAATTTTAAGTTCATTCATTTTTTCATTCATGTATTTTTGCTTGAAGTGAAGTGTCATTGTTGCTACACTGTTCATCTGAACGATCACGACTCAAATCTCACAATAAACTTTAGGGTTTTATCACATTTTTTTACTTTCATTCATCTGATTGTCTCCCCAGTGTCCAACTGCTCCATGGCTTTGTGTATCAGTCACCTCACAACTATAGCAAAGAGTTTTTATTATTGAGTAAAATTCCAAGTGATTCAGTGCTTATGCTCAGAGACTGACCTGATTTTTCAACTACTGCTGAATGTTTGTTTACATTCACAATATTCAATATTATATGCACATTATATTCCACATGGATCGTGCAGTACAGTGTACAAGTTGTTAATAACATTCTTGTGTATGTTTCTATTTTCTTTATAGTGATTAATCTGTAGGATAAATCATATAAATGTGGAAATCTTCATATAATAATCATAAAAATGTATAATTTTAGAATATAAAAGTATGTTTAAATGTAGACCTTTAGGTACTAAAGCACCCTATTGCAATAAAGTATTATTATTATAATATATTATTATTATTATTATTATTATTATTAATATTATAATGACAAACTGTGTTTATAAAATGAACATGAAATAAGGCTGTAATACTGCACTGTATTTAACTGTCGAACCAGATTTATTTTAGTTTTAAACATATTGATAGTCATTTTTATTTATTTTTTGTTGTATTTTGATGTTTCTCAATTTCATTTCAGTAAATTATGACTTTATGTTTTTAATTTATTACCCAGTAAAGCCTTGATATTTATAAATGTGTATTTAAAACACAGATATTTAAAAGAATAATACATCAAAAGATCTAATATCTACCAAACTACAAAAATCACTCAGTGTTGAATTGAGGTTTTGGACATTTATTCCAGCTCATAAATCCTATAAAACATGCAGCATTAAACATGAACTTCCAGCAGATGAACATCTCATAATACTGTCTGGAAGTGAGAAATGTACAGGTTGTTTTACTCCATACACATGAACTTACTTTGATCAGAAACACAATCATACTCCAAATCAATTAATCAATAAAGTCAATAAAAGAATCCCAAACTGCTGTGTGTCTTGTCCTCGCTATTAATGACGTCATTAGAGCTCCACTACTTCTAATGACCTGCTGTTACAGTGAGCTCTAATACACATCACACTGCCACCTACTGGTCATTTATGATTCTGCAACATTCATAGAGTCACTCCGGTCAACTTCCGGTTCTCAACTCGGATTCACTCGCTTTATACACAGTTTACAGCCGTTTTATCTTATTTATGACTGTAATATCACTCTTCTCTCAGGAACAACAGAAAAGCTGTGAAGACATGATATTTTATCCGCTCTTTACCTCTGTAATATGCGCATGCGCATAGTGTCAGGTTAAGAGAGACCGGTTACGTCACACAGACGGAGGGCGGGGCATCTCCTGTGACGTCACAGTAAGGCAACGTCTATAATTGGGAATGTCTCTGTTTCTCTCATTTCCAAGGTTTTGCTTGTGAGTAAAGAGGCATAAACATGGAGCTCTTCAGAAGGTTAGAGATTTTTCAAACCAGAAAACTAAGCAGATTGCTGAAATGAAGGAGAAGCTGGAACACATGGAGAAAGTAGTGAAAGACTTGATGCATTTTCTTCTAATGATAGAGAAGATAACAGAAGAGAAAGAAGAGAAAGCCATTCTGCTACAGACGGTGCAAAAGCTGGAGGCTACTTTGGCTTCTGAGCAAAGCAGCAGAAAAGAATATAACTGAGAGAAGCCAGAGCTGGGCGAGAGAACAAAACAACTGGAGGAACGTGTTGCTCAGCTTGAGGTCACTTTGGATCAGACCACCATGGAGCTCCAGTCTTCCTGAAAATCATGAGGAACTGGAGAAAACTG
>NW_025804649.1:0-9000 GCF_014805685.1 Silurus meridionalis | reverse complement strand
AGTTGTTTTAACAGTAGCACAACAGTGTTTTACATCAGGGCCAGGACAGCACAACATTATTTGAATTTGGGCCACAGTAGCGAACAGTGTTTCCACTAGGGCCATAGCAGCAAAACAAAATTGAAATTAGAGCCATAGTTGGCCAACATAATTTGACTCATAGCCATAGTTGGCCCACATGAATTGACTTAGAGTCATAGCAGCACTACATAATTAGCATTAGAGCTATAGTAGCACAGTGTTTCACATCAGGGCCCTAGAGGCACAACATATATTAACTTAGAGCCATAGTTGGCCCACATGATTTGTATTGAGTCATATCGGCATTACATAATTAGCATTAGGCTAGCACAGTGTTTTACATCAGGGCCCTAGAGGCACAACATATTTTAAATTAGAGCCATGGTAGCACAACATGATTTAAATTGGAGTCATAGTTGGCCAAAATAATTTGAATTATAGTCATAGCAGCACTACATAATTAGCATTAGAGCTATAGTAGCAGTACAGTCACATCAGGCCTAGCAGCAACATAATTTGTATTAGAGTCATAGTAGCACAACATAGTTAGCATCGAGCTATAGTAGCAGAACAATGTTGTGCTACTATGACTCTAACTCAAGTATGTTGTGCTGCTAGGCCCTGATGTGAAACACAGTTAGCATTAGAGCTATAGTAGCAGCACAGTGTTTCACACCAGGGCCCTGTAGCCACATCAGGGCTAGTCCCTAGCAGCACACCTAATTTGAATGAGAGCCATAGTAGCACAACGTACTTTGAATTAGAGTCATATCAGTATTACATAATTCTCATTAGAGCTACAGTAGCGGAACAGTGTTTCCCACTAGGGCTATAACAGGACAACATGATTTGAATTAGAGCCATAGTAGCAGAGCATCATTTGACTTAGAGCCATAGTTGGCCAAGTTCATTTAGATTAAAGTCATAGTAGCACATAATTAGCACTAGAGCTGTAGTAGCAGCACAGTGTTCCACATCAGGGCCCTAGCAGCACAACACAATTTGAATTAAAGTCATAGTAGCACAACATTGTTCTGCTACTGTAGCTCTAATGCTACCTATGTTGTTGCTAGGCCCTGACGTGAAACACAGTTAGCATTAGAGCTACAATAGCAGCACAGTGTTTCACATCAGGGCCCTAGAGGCACAATATATTAACTTAGACCCATAGTTGGCCCACATGATTTGTATTGGAGTCATATCAGCATTACATAATTAGCATTAGAGCTACAGTGGCACATCAGTGTTTAACATCAGGGCCAGGACAGCACAGCATAAATTGAATTTGGGCAAAGCAAGCGGAAAAGTGTTTCCCACTAGGGCCATAACAGCACAACATGATTTGAATTAGAGCCATAGTAGCAGAGCATCATTTGACTTAGAGCCATGGCCAAGATCATTTGGATTAGAGTCATAGTAGCACATCATAATTTAATTTGAGTCATATTTGCACATCATCTTTTGAATTAGCTATAGTAGCACAACGTGTTTCACATCAGGGCCCTAGCAGCACATACTTTGATTAGAGCCATAGTAGCACAGCATTATTTGAATTGAGTCATAGTAGCAGACCATTGTTCTGTTAACTGTTACTATGACTAATTAACAATGTTGTGCACAGGGCCCCAGTACACTGTTCTGCTCCATAGCAATGCACAGTGTTTCACATCAGGGCTAGTAGCAACATAATTTGAATTATAGTCATACCAGCATTGTGTAATTAGCATTAGAGCTATAGTAGCAGAACAGTGTTTCACATCAGGGCCCTAGCAGCACAACATAATTTAATTAGAGCCATAGCACATCTTTGAGGGGCAGCACAACAGTGTTTATGTCTAGCAGCACAACCTAATATACATTAGGCTAGCCACATAATTTGAAATTATGGCGGCACACAGTGTTTTACATCAGGGCCCTAGCAGCACAACATACTTTGATTAGCACAACAATTTGAATTAGAGTCATAGTTGGCAACATGATTTGAATTAGAGTCATGGCAGCAACATATATTAGCATTAGAGCTATAGTAGCAGTACAGTGTTTCACATCAGGGCCAGTAGCACAACATATTTGAATTAGAGCCATAGTAGCAAACATCATTTGACTCAGAGCCATAGTTGGCCAAGATGGATTAAAGTCATAGAGCACAACATAATTAGCATTAGAGCTATAGTAGCAGCACAGTTTTCACATCAGGGCCCTAGAGGCACAACATATATTAACTTAGAGCCATAGTTGGCCCACATTTGTATTGTCATATCGGCATTACATAATTAGCATTAGGGCTATAGTAGCAGCACAGTGTTTTACATCAGGGCCCTAAGGCAAAACATATTTTAAATTAGAGCCATAGTAGCACAAGCATTATTTGAAATGGAGTCATAGTAGCACACCATTGTTCTGCTAACTGTTGTGCTATATGTCTACTATGGCTCATTCAATTATGTTAGATGCTAGGCCCTAGTAGCACACAGTTAGCATTCATCAGGGCCCTAGAGCACAACATATTTTAAATTAGAGCCATAGTAGCACAACATGATTTAAATTAGAGTCATAGTTGCCAACATAATTTGAATTATAGTCATAGCAGCACATAATTAGCATTAGATCTATAGGGCTTATTAGGCTGGCAACATAATTTATATTACTGCCATAGTAGCACAACATCTTTGAATTAGAGTCATAGTAAGACATAATTAGCTTTAGAGCTGTAGTAGCAGAACAGTGTTTCACATCAGGGCCATAACAGCACACATCATTTGAATTAGAGTGATAGTAGCACAACATATTTAGCATTAGTGCTAGTAGTACAACAGTGTTTCACATTAAGGCCATAGCAGCACAACTTAATTTGAGTTTGGCTTAGTAGCAAAGGTATTCAGCTAGTTAGTTACCACTGTTCAATTGAGGGCTAGAGCGGCCTGAATGGAACATTAGTTAGTTAGCACAATTAGTTAGCAGCCTAGTGACATGTAATTAGTTAGTGGCACTGTGAATTACGTTAGCAGCCAACATAATTAGTTAGTTAGCACTGTTCAATTAGTAAAGCATGATACAATTAGTTAGGGTTAGAGTTAGCACTGTTGAATTAGTTAGCTGCAGTGCACATAGTTAGTTAGAGTTAACTGCAATTAGTAGCAGCCTAGTGACATAATTAGGGTTAGTTAGTTGGCATTGTTCAATTAGTTAGGCAGCCTAATGACATGGAGTTAGTTAGTTAGCACTGTTAATTAGGGGCAGAGGCACAACATATTTTAAATTAGAGCCATAGTAGCACAACATGATTTCAATTGAGTCATAGTAGCACATCATCATTTAATTGGAGTCATAGTAACATAATGAATTATAGTCATAGCAGCACAACATAATTAGCATTAGAGCTATAGTAGCAGTACAGTGTTTCACATCAGGGCCTAGTAGCACAACATATTTGAATTAGAGCCATAGTAGCATGGATCATTTGACTCAGAGCCATACACAAGATCATTTGGATGAGTCATAGAGCACACATATTTAGCATTAGAGCTATAGTAGCAGTACAGTGTTTCACATCAGGGCCTAGTACATCAGGCTAGAGGCACAACATATTAACTTAGAGCCATAGTTGGCCCAATGATTTGTATTGTCATATCGGCATTACATAATTAGCATTAGGGCTAGTAGCAGCACAGTGTTTTACATCAGGGCCTAGTGGCACAACATATTTTAAATTAGAGCCATAGTAGCACAACATTATTTGAATGAGTCATAGTAGCACATAGTTCTGAACTGTTGGCTACAAGAAATTGTGTTTCATAGGCATTAATTATGTTAGATTAGCTAGTAGCACAGTGTTTCACATCAGGCATAGCAGCACAACTTCATTTGAGTTTGGCTTAGTGCTGCACATATTCAGCTTAGTTAGTTACCACTGCAATTAGGTTAGCAGCCTAATAGAACATTAGTTTTAGCAATTGTAATTAGTTGCATAGTGACATGTACATTAGTTTGGCACTTCAATTAGTTAGTGCTACATAATTAGTTAGTTAGCACTGTTAATTAGGGTTAGCAGCCAGTGACATAATTAGTTAGTTAGAGTTAGCACTGTTAATTAGTTAGCAGCCAGTACATATTAGTAGAGTTAGCACTTTAATTAGTAGCAGCCAGTGACATAATTAGTTATTAGTTGCACTGTTCAATTAGGTTAGCAGCCTAGTACTTAGTTAGTTAGCAGCACACAATTAGTTAGCAGCCAATGACATGAGTTAGTTAGTTGGCACTGTTGAATTAGTTAGTAGCAATGACATAGTTAGTTAGTTAGTAGCACTGTTCAATTAGTTAGCCTAGAGCACAACATATTTTAAATTGAGTCATAGTTGGCCAACATAATTTGAATTATAGTCATAGCAGCACTACATAATTAGCATTAGAGCTATAGTAGCAGCACAGTGTTTCATCAGGGCCCTAGCAGCACAACATAATTTGTATTAGAGTCATAGTAGCACAACATGTTAGCATTAGAGCTATAGTAGGAACATGTTGTGCTACTATGACTTAACTCATTATGTTGTGCTGTTAGCTGATGTGAAACACAGTTAGCATTAGAGCTATAGTAGCAGTATAGTGTTTCACACCAGGGCCCTGTAGCCACATCAGGCTGGGGTCCCTAGCAGCACACCAAATGAGAGCCATAGTAGCACATGTACTTTGAATTAGAGTCATATCAGCATACATATCATTAGAGCTACAGTAGTGTTTACTAGGCCATAACAGCACAACATGATTTGAATTAGAGCCATAGTAGCAGAGCATCATTTGACTTAGAGCCATAGTTGGCCAAGATCATTTGATTAGAGTGATGGCAGCACATATTTTGATTAGCGTGCACCACATTAAGGCATAGCACAACTTCATTTGAGTTTGGCTTAGCACAAGGTATTCATTAGTTAGTTACCACTGTTCAATTGAGGGTTGGCCTGAATGGAACAGGGTTAGTAGCACTGTTTAATTAGGGTTAAAGCAGCCTAGTGACATGTAGGGTTAGGGTTGGCACTGTTGAATTGTTAGTGCAGCCTGACCTGAAACAGGCACTGTTAATTAAAGCAGCCTGAGTGACATGGAATTAGTTAGGTAGCACTGTTATTAGTTAGCAGCCTGAGTGACATGGAGTTAGGGTTAGAGCAGCACTGTTCATTAGCAGCCTGACATGGAATTAGGGTTGGCACAGAATTAGTTAGCATTAGTGACATAATAGTAGGGCACTGTTCATCAGGCCAGTGACATAGTTAGTTAGGTTGGCACTGTTGAATTAGGTTAGCAGCCTGAATGACATGGAATTACATAGTTGGCACTGTTGAATTAGTTAGCAGCCTAGTGACATAATTAGTTAGTTGCACTGTTGAATTAGTTAGCATGAGTGACATAATTAGTTAGGTTAGTTGGCACTGTTCAATTAGGGTTAGCAGCCCAGTGACATAAATTAGTTAGTTAGTTGGCACTGTTCGAATTAGGTTAGCGCTGAATGCAGTTAGGGTTAGTTGGCACACCGAATTAGGAGCGCAGCCTGAATGACATGGACAGTAGTTAGGCACTGTCAATTAGTTAGCAGGCACAACATATTTTAAATTGAGTCATAGTTGACAACATAATTTGAATTATAGTCATATAGCACCACATAATTAGCATTAGAGCTAGTAGCAGCACAGTGTTTCACATCAGGGCCCTAGCAGCACAACATAATTTGAATTAGAGTCATAGTAGCACAACATAGTTAGCATTAGAGCTATAGTAGCAGAACAATGTTGTGCTACTATGACTCTAACTCAAGTATGTTGCTGCTAGGCCCTGATGTGAAACACAGTTAGCATTAGAGCTATAGTAGCAGCACAGTGTTTCACACCAGGGCCCTGTAGCCACATCAGGACTGGGGTCCCTAGCAGCACACCATAAGAAATGAGAGCCATAGTAGCACAATGTACTTTGAATTAGAGTCATATCAGTACTATAATTCTCATTAGAGCAGTGTTTCCCACTAGGGCCATAACAGCACAACATGATTTGAATTAGAGCCATAGTAGCAGAGCATCATTTGACTTAGAGCCATAGTTGGCCAAGATTATTTGGATTAGAGTCATAGTAGCACATAATTAGCACTAGAGCTGTAGTAGCAGCACAGTGTTCACATCAGGGCCCTAGCAGCAACAAAATTTGAATTAAAGTCATAGTAGCACAACATTGTTCTGCTACTGTAGCTCTAATTTATATGTTGTTAGGGCCTGATGTGAAACACAGTTAGCATTAGAGCTTAGTAGCAGCACAGTGTTTCACATCAGGGCCCTAGAGCACAACATAATTTATATTAGAGTCATAGTAGCACAACATAGTTGCAGAAACAATATGACTTAACTCAAGTATGTTGTGCTGCTAGGCCCTGATGTGAAACTTAGCATTAGAGCTATAGTAGCAGCAGTGTTTCACACCACCCCAGCCACATCAGGCTGGGGTCCCTAGCATAATTTGAATGAGAGCCATAGTAGCACACACTTTGAATTAGAGTCATATATTACATAATTCTCAGAGCTACAGTAGAACAGTGTTTCCCACTAGGGCCATAACAGCACAACATGATTTGAATTAGAGCCATTGTAGCAGAGCATAATTTGACTTAGAGCCATAGTTGGCCAAGTTCATTTGGATTAAAGTCATAGTAGCATAGTACTAGAGCTGTAGTAGCAGTGTTCCACATCAGGGCCCTAGCACAACACAATTTGAATTAAAGTCATAGTAGCACAACATTGTTCTGCTACTGTAGTTTGCTTATGTTGTTGCTAGCCCTGATGTGAAACAGCATTAGAGCTACAGTAGCAGCACAGTGTTTCACATCAGGGCCCCAGCAGCACAACATAATTTTAATTAGAGCCATAGTTGGCCCACTTAAATTGACAGAGTTATAGCAGCACTACATAATTAGCATTAGAGCTATAGTAGCAGCACAGTGTTTCACATCAGGGCCCTAGCAGCACAACATACAGTTAGAGCCATAGTTGGCCCACATGATTTGTATTGAGTCATATCAGCATTACATAATTAGCATTAGAGCTACAGTGGCACATCAGTGTTTAACATCAGGGCCAGGACAGCAGTATAAATTGAATTTTGGCCAGTAGCGAACAGTGTTTCCATTAGGCCATAACAGCATAACATGATTTAAATTAGAGCCATAGTAGCAGAGCATCATTTGACTTAGATCCATAGTTGGCCAAGATCATTTGGATTAGAGTCATAGTAGCACAACATAATTAGCACTAGAGCTGTAGTAGCAACACAGTGTTCCACATCAGGCCCCAGCACAACACAATTTGAATTAAAGTCATAGTAGCACAACATTGTTTAGCTCTAATGCTACCTATGTTATGCCTATGGTTTGATTCATATTAGTTAGGGCCCTGACGTGAAACACAGTTAGCATTAGAGCTACAGTAGCAGCACAGTGTTTCACATCAGGGCCCTAGCAGCACAACATAATTAATTAGTGCCATAGTTGGCCAACATAATTTGACTTAGAGTCATAACAGCACTACATTAGCATTAGAGCTATAGCAGCACAGTGTTTCACATCAGGGCCTAACAGCACACCATAATTTAAATTGGAGTAGTAGAGCATCATTTGACTTAGAGCCATAGCACAATATCATTTGGATTAGAGCAATAATAGAGCACATAGTTAGAGCCATAGTTGGCCAACATAAATCGGATTAGTTATAGCACTATAGCATTGAGCAGCACAGTGTTTCACATCAGGGCCCTAGCAGCAATGAATTAAAGTCATAGTAGCACAACATTGTTCTGCTACTATGGCTCTACCTATGTGCTACTATGTTTAATTCGAATCATGTTGGTAGGTCCCTGATGTGAATCACAGTTAGCATTAGAGCTATAGTAGCAGCACAGTGTTTCATATTAGGGCCCTAGAGGCACAACATATATTAACTTAGAGCCATAGTTGGCCCACATGATTAGTATTGGAGTCATATGCTATTAATTAGCATTAGAGCTACAGTGGCACATCAGTGTTTTACATCAGGCCAGGACAGCATGAAATGAATTTGGGCCACAGTAGCGGAACAGTGTTTCCCACTAGGGCCATAACAGCACACCATAATTTGAATTAGAGTCATAGTTGGCTAACATAATTTTAATTAGAGTCACATCAGCACATTAGCATTAGAGCTACTGTAGCACAACAGTGTTTGACATCAAGGCCCTAGAAGCACAACATATTTTAAATTGGAACTACAGTAGCACGCCATTATTTGACCTAGAGCCATAGTTGGCCAAAATAATTTGAATTAGAATCATAGTAGCGCAACAGAATTAGCATTAGAGCTATAGTTGAAGAACATGGATCCACGTCAGGGCCATAGCAGCACAACATACTTCCATTCAGAGGCATAGTAGCACAACAAAATCTGAATTAGGGCTATAGTAAAACAACATAATTTGAATTTTATGCACGACATAATTTATATTACTGCCATAGTAGCACAACATCTTTTGAATTAGAGTCATAGTAAGACTACATAATTAGCTTTAGCGCTGTAGTAGCAGAACAGTGTTTCACATCAGGGCCAAAACAGCACTACATCATTTGAATTAGAGTGATGGCACCACAACATATTTCGCATTAGCGCCCTAGTAGTACAACAGTGTTTCACATCAAGGCCATAGCAGCACAACTTAATTTGAGTTTGGCTTAGTGCAGCACAAAGGTATTCAGCGTTAGGGTTAGGGTTACCACTGTTCAATTGAGGGTTAGAGCGGCCTGAATGGAACAGGGTTAGGGTTAGGGTTAGCACTGTTCGAATTAGGGTTAAAGCAGCCTGAGTGACATGGAATTAGGGTTAGGGTTAGAGTTAGCACTGTTCGAATTAGGGTTAGCGCAGCCTGAATGACATGGAATTAAGGTTAGGGTTAGCACTGTTCGAATTAGGGTTAGCGAGC